>NW_003307567.1:1343292-1344158 GCF_000143455.1 Volvox carteri f. nagariensis | reverse complement strand
CCCTGACTACAACTTATACCTTGCGCATCGCTTCATTGCGGCTAACCAGGGCGTCCACCAGCTGAGTCACTTGCTCTGCCTCCGTTGCCGGGTGTTTAAACCGGCAGGGCTGCNCCGTCTGTGCCCGGGCACAGCGCCCGTTCCACGCGTGGGTAATGCAGAGTTTGCTTCCATCCACGTTGCCGCGGTACGCAATCTCCGAGATTGACCCAGAGCCCACACCCTGGAATCCCCGCCGGTCTAGCTCCTGATTGACCGCTGCCACCACGCTAGCAGGTGGGCCCAGGCGCTGCACTCCGCGGCCCCCGGCGTGAGGCGCTCCCAGCCCCGCGTCCCGAGGGGGGGCCTGAAAGCCCCCACCCACTTGTCCCCAACCAGCGGTCCTCTGCTCTGGGCGGCCGGGGGCCCCCGGCGGCCGCCCTTCCCCTGCTGCGCCGGGGCCCCACAACAGCTTGCGGTCGCCACCGTCCCCTCCCCCGTGCTTCAGGATATTCTCCGCCATCCTGTCATGACCATCGTGGATTCTCTGGGCCGCGCGCATCAACAGGATCACGGCCGGCCAGGCGCGCTGCTTCATCTCCAGAAACGTCGGCGTGCTCACGTTCACGGCCTGGAGTGCCGCCTCCAACCAGTGCAGCCGTGCATCACGAGCCCGCATCTTCAACGTCGCCAGACTCGTCTCCACCCAGCCCCACTGTACCAGGTGTCCCGTAACCTGCCCTACAAAGCGCTCCTTCGAGGCCTGCTTGGCCTGCTGACCTATAAACTTAAGCACTCCGCGACGATGCGGCTCTATTGCATTACTAAAGCACGCACGCAGCTCAGTGACCAGCCCTGGGCCCACATTGGCCAAAGCGTCTACAACC
>NW_003307567.1:1338296-1341266 GCF_000143455.1 Volvox carteri f. nagariensis | reverse complement strand
AAGCACTACCCCTCTGCCGCGGCGCCATCCACCGGAAACGGACCCAACCTCACGAGCACTAATACTCTGAGTCGGCCACTCGCGGTCTACAGATTCGTGTTCTTCATAAGCTAAGCCTGACCCGTAGCTTCTAATCCAGCCTGGTCAAACAACAGCGGCGGCGCATCCCTTTCCCGCTATTTTAAAACTGGGTCCGGTCTCTCCCATGCCTTTGATATAACAGAACTTGCGGCGGCTGGCTGTGCCTACAGTCTGACCGCGCGGAGCAATAGCTGGCGTCTGTTACTCACCGCATCGGCCCCCTCCGGGTAACTAGGTGCTCCGCCATTCTGGTGTCCTCCTTCGTCCCGCTGTTGGAGGATGTCCTCCAAGCCTTCTTGGCCTCCGCCGCGCGATTGCTCGCGCTCTGCCATCACTTCGCTGTTACTGGAGACCGATATGCCAGCAACGTCAAATCGCCTTATCTACTTTACTATTGAGCTGGGTCCCGAATACAAAGTAAATCACTATTTAAACAATTCAAAATCCCCAACAGACGACGTTCTGACTTGCGCTTGCTTGCACGGTTGACTGGCGAACTAGCGTTGTCTGGATTCAGCGCTTTGTTCCCAGCTAATCTTTGTAACGCACTACCGTATCAGTCACTGTCCTCTGGCCAATTCCGGTCTGCTCCTCCCGCGCCGCACTTGCCGTACTACACTACAGGACGAGCACTTAATCAACATGCAGTGTTTACGTTTTGTCCTTTTGTAATCCGTACTGCCTGGAAAACGGGTGAATGACACTGCCCGAAGCGATATGAAAGATGTAAATTCAAATAAATTTAGCTACAGTTATGATTGTGAGCTAACATGGGAATAACTGCACTGAAGGTCGAGTCTACTTGTTGCGGGCGTCCATTGGGTTGTGCTCGGAGAACCTTTTTCCCACCACACCTACAACGGTTTACATTTTTACGCAAGCACATCAGGTATGCATCTGGCTGGCCATGCAAGGAACCGAAATTACGTCGTTCGTCACGAGGGAGACCGCGTACGTGCTGTGGGTCGCTGAGTTTTAGGTGCATGGAGCCTTCAGAGCATGCAAATGTCTAGAAGTCATATACTGCATGTTGGTGTCAAAGCCATGCCGGGCTTTTGAGTTCTGAGTTAAGTGAGCTGCATCACACTCATCCAAATGCCTCGGGGTGCTGCTCGGTTGCTGCCCAAGGTATTGGCAATGCCTCGGACGGTCATGCCAAGCGGCGGGAGGGCTATAAGAGCGCGCAATTGCCTGAAAACCTGCAGGTTTTAAGGCAATTTTACAGATATAGCTAGGCTGAAACCCAGTAGTCCTGGGACTACTGGGTTATAGCTAGGCTGTACAGCCTAGCCATATCTGTAAAATTTTCCATCGCCTATAGATAAATCTCCTAGTTTAACAGATAGCGACGATCACTACCGAATACACCAGGGCACGATGCATGGTTGATGAAAACTTTACAGACGCAGCTAGGGGTCAACAAGTTCTTAGGAATTGGGACTGGGACTGACTAGGAAAGGGCCGGACAACTTACATAGCTAGCGCCCAGTGTTGTACAACTGCCAAAGGGGTCCTGCAGGCCTGAAATTGTGCTCCGAAACCAAAGTAACGTGAGGCTTACTTAACAATAGATGAACGACGCATGGTCCCTCCTCCGCTTGTCTAACAGGGTGTTTCCACTTGGCCGAACACTAACACTATGTTCGAATGTTCTTCGTCGTGGACTCGTCTCTCACCGTTCTAAATGCATATATTGATATAACTAATGATAGAAACAAATAATCAAACAAAATGGAGGTTGGGGCACTCCTGGCGGAGAACCGTAAGGCCTAGTGGAAACAACCCGTACACTAAGTCCACACTAGCGCGTCACAAAGTTAATGGGACCTCAGACCTGCCATTAACTTCCAATCCTAGCATTAACTATTTGGCGAGGCAACTTTTAGGAGCTGGTTTGTGCCTTCTGACCACAGACCTTTGACATGAGCAGCTATCTTTTTCCTTCCTGCAAACGCCGCGTTGACTTTCGCACGCCCAACACCGACAGCCTCAGAAGGCCGCCAATTTGTAATGGAGCCTGCGTTTAACAGGAAAAGCGTACGATCCATATTTTCCTTACAGACCTTGACAATTAGCAGCAATTAATGCCTGGCGCTGAGACATGCAAAATACGAAAACCATTTTGGTTTCGGCGCTCCTTAGTGCACCTAGCGGAAACACCGTCACACTAGCACTACACGAAGTCCACACTAGCCCATAATGTACCGAAGATAGTGTGCGCTCAAGTGGAAACACCCTGGAGGTTATGGGACGCTTACTTAGTATACGCAGAAGCGCATGGATGAGATAGGTCACGAATTTGGACGACTGTATGAAGCACACATTCCTAACAAGTCGCAAGTCGACCAGGCATTGTGGACAGGTGCAGTAGCTGGCCGCTGAGGAGGCCTCCTCAGATGCTGGTCAAGCGCTTCACGCGTGTATGTAGTGTATGTAGTGCGGGACTGAAAGCTTTAGAAACCGTCCATATTGGGTGTGCAACCGTAAGGACAGGTTACATCATCACTTCGAGAGGCTAATGCAGGTGCATACACAAGTGCAAACATGCGGTGGCTTTGCTCATTATTATTTACGCAGACATACATGCCGGTGTAGCAAAAGTTGGTAGACCATCGGGCTAGAATGTAGCAGATCTGGAGTTCGAATTCCAGGGTCGGCCATTGAAGATGTTGGCCATTGAAGATGTTGGTTCGGATCCCACCGCTGATCTCCCCCGGTTGAAGTAGATCGGGGTGTCGAAGGCTGGGATGAGACACTGGGTTCCTCCAGTGCGTTGGGCGGCTGGGGGGGGCACCCAACATGAACCGTGTAACACTGCACCAGAGCAATGGTGGAGGTATAATCCTACACAAGGCCTAGACCAGACTGTATAACGGATGGTGTTTGGAC
>NW_003307567.1:1209868-1338187 GCF_000143455.1 Volvox carteri f. nagariensis | reverse complement strand
CCCAACCACCATCCGTGGAATTCCGAAGGATGGTAGGATGGTGATTGGCACCGGTGTGAGTGCATTGGTAGATCACGCAGCTTGGTGTAATGGGAGTTGCTTGGCACCTGAGCTGGTGTATTTAGCTGGCGAGAGGATTCGAACAGATGACGGCACTTTGGATTGATAAGGGATAACGGTTATGTAGTGTGTGTGTTACATTATGTAGTAGCTGGTACGCAGTACGGCACACATAACAACTACAAATACGCGTGAAGCACTTGACCAGCAGCTCGAGAGGGACTTTTCAGCGGCCAGCTGCTACAGGTTAGGACTCTGACCGATAGAACACCCCTCCAATGACGGAGTGCTTCGGCCATTGTTCCCGTTGGGGTACAGTTAGGAGCCCCTGGCCAACACCAGGCCCGGATCGATATGCAACAGAAACACACACTCAGGCCGGAGATGGAGAGGAGTCTTGCTTCACGTTTCAGGCTCAACATACACACATACACACATGCACATACATACACACACATACACACACATACGTCGGGGCTGGGCAGCAGCTAACAGGTCTCACATTATTAGACCGGGACAAATGTTTGTCGATGGTCATCATGAAATTTCATGGCATGTTAACTGTTTCACAACTTTATAAAGGCTATAGGTGTTCCTAGTTCTGTGGAAGCTTTGTGGTTCTTGTTCGGCATTATGCACCACACCGTGGGTGTCGTTCAAAGGTGCTGCAAGGCCTTCATGTTGATACTCGATAGTCTTTTAAATGTCTGGCAATACTCGTTTTTGCATTTTATGCACGGAATGGAAGATGTCGTACTTCAATCCGTTTCTTAATCCAGACGTATGAAACACTCAGACGGATTAGCGGTGGATTGGCGCGCATTAAAAATGTTCCTCCATGTTCCTCGGACGTTTTCGTCCTGCTTAAACATTCTAAACAGTTTTTTAAACCGCCTCCGTGTCCGTACGGGCTAGCCCCTGGCCTGTGGTGTCAGGCCTGGTCAGATACTTGTAACCTTCACACATACACACAAACCAATATACACAGGCATGCATGCATGAATATACGCACGTGTGTACATGCATGCACACATATACAGATATATGTACACATCGCTCTCTCTCATACACACACATGTACATGTGTAACACCAGGCAAAGAGTACACAGGGAGATGCCAGGGGAGCTGATCCCTTCTTACATTCCTCCCCCCCCTCGAGGGAACGTCCTCGGGCGCCCCCGGGCATATCCCGTAGGATTTTTGGTTATTTGTGATCCATAGGATTGTGCATTTGTTTGATATTGTGAATTTCGTCAGTCCCCGTCTGAGATGGAGGCCTTTGTTTTTACTCAGCTAGCTGGTAGACTTCTCGCCCGCCCGGGCATCCACCTTTGGGGTAAGAGTATGCTGCATCATGCCTGGTGTGCGCTATGTTCGCAACCGGATCGCATCCGATCCGGGGAGTTCCCACCTCCTAGCAATTCGCGCACCAATGTAACACCAGCAGGCAAAGAGTACTCAGGGAGATGCCGGGGGAGCTGATCCCTTCTTATAACATGCACGCACAGGCACACAGATACAGCTGTATGTGTTGTGCAGCGCATATACGCACAACACATACAAAACACACATACAAAACACACACCTGTATGGAAGCAAACCGAGATCTATGATTGGATTTTCCAGGCGTAGCATGGGGCCATGCTCGCTATGGTTATTTTTACTTATGCATGTATACCACTCCAAATGCTTTCATGCCCATTCAGGTCGAAGCTATGAAGCAACAACTCGGGGAGTGGCTGCTGCCCAACATTCTGGTGTTGCCGGTTTCAGAGGCCAGCTGGCGGGTTCACCCTTTTTCAACCAACCAGCGGTACTGGCACGCCAGGAACTATTTTAATGCTAACTACAGACTCGTGGGAGCCTGGCGATTAACCTATGCCCCTGCCTTTGCCAGAGATATGGGCCATAGGTGGGTATGTGGTAACCAATCTACCTAGCTGCTACTTCGACTTGCTCCCTTGTTTTTGTGCGTGTGCGCGACTATCATTTCCGGATGTTATGGGAGGTTCATCATAGTGAAAATAATACGCCGCTGCCTGAAGTAAGTAAAGCGGGTGTTATTACGGGGCCGGGGTGGCGAAGCTATAGGCCTAGGCCTTTGCACCTTCTGCAGCCGTGGCGGGTACGCGTACGTCTGCTTATTTAGCAGTCTTTCGTGTGTGCCTTCCGCCACCATGGCAGAGCCCATAAAGTACGTGTGCTTATTTAACAGGATATAATTCGTATGTGCATACATTTTTCAAACACGAACGATATAAAGCAAGTAATGCATACTTGTATATTTGTTAATTGCAGGTACATGATGCTGCTTGATGATGATGCCTTCATCCGGAGTCCAGTTGGCTTCAACATCGTGGAGACATTCGACAAGCAAGGTTACTTGATGGCGGCCCGGAATATTGTGCATGACATCCCATGGGTCACCTGGGGCCTCCCGGAGCTTGTGCGCTACTACCTAGTCACCCACAAAGTTGTACCGGCCACACTCTTCGAGCACTGCAATCCGCCTAATTTGACGGGGCTGTACTCAACGATGTGGAGCGATTCTGTAAGTAAAGGAAAACATCATGACCCTCCGGTTGTGCAGCAGTGTTAGCATAGGCAATCCTATCTATGACCACCCTGCCTTGCAAATCTGGATAGGAATGTGCACATTGAACCTGCCACGCACAACACATATGTTTGGGCGCTGCTGGCAGCACGGGTGATACTCATGTCGGGTCCACAGCTTAACATCATCCGCCCGTGTTGTTTCCTTTGTACTCGTTCCTTGCCCGGGGCTGCAAATTTTCGTCCATGCTTGGCTCGAGCCGCACGTTAGTACTTCAACATCGCGGAAATCGCAGCAAATCGTAGTCAGGAGGCTCCCCCTGAGGACCTGCTTGCGCTGCAAGAGCTTCATCAGCCCACAGAGGGCGGTTGGGATCGGATGGTCATCTTCACCAACTTGGTCATGTGGAACCTGGACTGGTGGTTCAGCCCCTTGGTAAGTGTTCAAAGGATACGGCACAACGAGGTGTGCTACCCCCGTTACACAGGAAATCCGTCTTGTACACATTACAGGCTCTAAACAGGGCTAGGTGTCGTGTCTGACACCGTGGTAATAGTGACTAACCCGGTTTCTGTAAATGTGCATGTACCTACTCAGCCCTCGTCTCACAAGTTAGGCACTATTGGCACTACTGGTAACGCGCGACCAATGCCCCCGGGAGATCTCGGGATCGAGACCTGTCAGGGTCGAAATTCCTTCCGATGGTGGAAGGTGTTGCGCCCCTAGTTGATGGACGGTGGTGACCTGGGATAAAGTTAGCCTGCGAGCAGACCAGGAATGGAGTTGGGCCGCTGTCGACCCGGTAGATTCTGTTGGATACTGGTGGTGGGTGCGGAACCTGAGCGATCCACAGAGAAGTTAACTAGGGTGACTAGATGAGGGTGCCCCGAAATACCGGTGAAGGCAGGGTTTCGCCGGGTAGCTGCCACGGGTGAAGATATACCCCCCTGTTTCACACATCATACATACAGCTCCAGACACAGCAAAGATGCTAAGCTGCGGCCGGCATAGCGTCCCAAGCGAGATAAAATCCCTAGACCGCAAGAGTTTGGATGCGAACCCATGTCAATGGATGGTGATGGACCTAGTTATAGTGACCTGCAAGCAGACCTTGAGTGAAGTTTGACGCCGCCATTGATCCAGCAAATTCCACTGGATGCTGGTGGTAAGTGCTGAACCCGAAAAAATCGCTTACTTTGCAGAGGTCAGCATGGGTGAGAATGAGAATGAGGTTGCCCACGAAACACCGGGGAAGGTAGGGACTGCCAGGCTAGCTAGTGGCCACGGGTGAAGCTATACCATTGGAATTGTTAGAGTCCGAATTTAGTCGATGCCTGGACATGTGCTTAGGTAGTGCTGGAAAGGTGCACCAGCTTATGTTAAGCCTTGCCCAACCGAACAGCAGCCTTTCTCATATCCATAAGCAACTTTTTTCATTACCAAGGCCGAGGAGGGCCGCGGCATTAGTACCCCCCAAAACCCCTATCTGCGGAGATCCACTCTCCCTCATTTTGCCGCATCACACATGCCATGCTACGCTGATTGCTTCCAGGTGAATCGCTTCGTGCACCTGTGCGTCGCTAGTGGAGGTGTCGTCGACCAGCGTTGGAATGAGCAGGCCGTGATTACCATGGCATGGCAGATATTTGTGCGGAAGGAACAGTTCTTCATGTTCAATTTCAGCTTTGAACACACGAAAGGGTCCTACATTGCTGATCAGTTCTTCGAGGAGCACAAGCTTAAGCATGTTCCTTCACCAGCATGACCCATTTGACGATGACATGCATGTTGACCCCCCTTATTACTTGTAGACCTGGTTGTGCGAGATAGATCTATCATCAGTAGCATTCATTCTCTAGAGAATGAATTATACTCAAGTAATCGACGCATTATTGCAATCAGTATGTGATGCTTTTTTATTACCAACGTATGTATGTATGTATGCATGCATGCATACGTACATACATACGGATAGGCGGATGAAGGTGCTGCCATGCTGGGATGTTCAGCAAGACGTTCATATGAACAGATGCATTTGCTGTTTCGTTTATTCATGAAGTAGCTATACCTATAGCCAGGTGGTTAGGTGTACTTTAATATCAGTGATGTGAATAAAATGTGCATGTTTGTGTACATCTCGTAATGTGCGATAAGTTGGATATATTAAGTTATACATGTATATGATAAGTTGGTTTTCATGAGTAGTTGCCTTACCGCTTATAGACGTGAGTCGAGCTTGGGTACCTGCGAGCAGAAGAGTGTGCTTGCTTCCGTGGGAGGAGGCGAGCCTGGTTACCGACTGCGCTATCTGCCGCGGGGCGGTGTAATGGGCAGACGACGCAGTGGAAGCCTGTCAGTACTGACTATATTAACTCGCGAAATTGCTCTTTCCGTCGCGCTCTCCGCGACTTGCCCTACATTCTCACCAGTACGGCCCCGCCGTACCACCAACGAACAGCCGAGTACGCTCTCGGCAAATACACAGAAAACCTTGGTTTTCTTTCGTTACTCTCAGAAAACCTACAGACATATACGTGGTACATCAGTCCGTCTGGCTGGCTCGATGTACTGCGACCCGTCCTCATGGATTGCGTGCAGCGCCTACAGCTTTCCCACCTCCCGGCAAAATTCGGAGCTTATGTATGTATGTAGGCGGTCACAGGCATACATATGCATGGGAACGAAGGGCTTTGTCTATCTTTCCGCCAGAACCCCTCACCGTAGTAGGCAGGTCCGCTTGGGTAAGGAACGAAGGTTACTGATGGTTGGAGATGTACACGGACTGGAGATGAAGTTAATTTATAATCCAGTGTGCTTATTCATATATATTTATACATGTCTAGTCCGCTGTCTTTGCAATGTAACTGGCATTGTTTGGACTGTACTTGGCCATACGGTGTTGTGTGTGTGGGGGTGGGGTGGGGGGTGGGGGGTGGGGGGTGGGGGGGTGGGGGTGGGTGGGTGGTTGTGTGGTTGTGTGGTTGTTACGTAACACTGTACTGTATACAGTGGGCTCCAGACTCACGAAAAGTCGAGCCAGCGGGCCAGCGGGCCGTGCACTGCGCTAGAGACTATTATACAAACTAGATTGCCTCCCAGATGTGGCAATGCAAGTCAATTAGACAGCCAAAACCACGACCAAAGGGAGGGCTCAGGACTCACAAGCATTATTGAATGAGGCCTGAGTCTCAAAAGTCCTCCAATTAAGAGAATACAAGAAAATAGATGTTAGCTAATCGTCCATTGGTGACCGGCCCCGTGAGCATAACAATTTGCCTGACGCAATTCGCAAGAAGGGCTGATGTGCCCCAACAGAATCCCAACCTTTCCGTGGAACTCCCAGACCTGCAAAACACGAAGGCGGCCCCAAAAGTCAACAACAACTCGATTGTGAAGCAAGCAAGCAGGCAAATCCAAACAGCCGCATAAATACTTCGTCAATATATCAATATTATACCTCAGCAATGTTTATTAATTTAGGGTTCTTTCAATACCTTTGCAAAGACTAGCAGCCAACCCTATGGCATAAAACGGGGGGTAACCCCCCTTAAGCGTAACCCAGGGCGTAGGGGTCGGGGTTATAACCCTCTTGAGGGGCAATCGTTAGTAACACATTGGTGGAGTGGAGGGCAAATCGTGGGGACTGGTGGGCATGGTCGCCCAGGCCCTCGAATGGTCGGACCGTGGCCTGGGCGGGGCTTCTCAATGAAGGTACGGCTGATGGTACGGCTGATGGATAACCGAATGAATGTTGTGCACAGGGACGTATTGGTGAAGTAATAGGTAATGGGAGTGGCACATTACTATGCAAATCGACAGAAATTGCTTGGGGCCCGTTCCATACGTTGACTGACTAAATCCTTCGTTGGATAGTTGATTGTTGGGGCACGTCTGCTTCGCTTGTATACTGGGGCGACTTCCTGGTGCCAGCCAGTTTTCGAAGGGCCTTACCCGCTCGGTCCAGAGCTGTAGGGGCCCTCATGGTCGGTCTTGTGGATGATTTCAGCACTATGAACTTATTTCAGAATACAGGACTGACTCTCTGTTTCCTGCTTGAACTATGGAAGGGGCAAACCACTGTAACTTGTGCGTGTTTCTGCTAAGTTTTCCGCACCGTTGCATTCTCAAAGCCATTCTTTGCGTAAAACCGTCATAAGAATGCTTGAGACTGGCATAAGAACGTTCTCAGCAGCGCCAGCATTCTCAAGCCGTTCTTAGCATTCTTAGCGTTCTCAGGAACGTTCTTTAGCATGCTTCCATTTTGGTAGGGTTACCCATGTGGCTATGTATGAAGGGAGGTGGGTAACCTAACCTAATATGTCGGCCGACCTCAGGACTGATTGCCTGATGCTTTCACAATGAGAACTATTATATAACAATGGATGACAACCAAAGGCATCCATTTAGTGAAGACCTGTCGTCGACTTGCGTGTGTGCTGCCAGCATTCGCGCCTTCTCCTGTACTCATCTACAAGCTCTCCTTTTACAGCAGCCAAACAGGCCAAGAGATAGGTACTTATTGCTTATTCCTTGCGTGTGTGATGCCAGCTGCAGCATTAGAGACCTTAAGTTTGAAGTGGCGAACGATGCTTCCCGAGATACCACGATACTGTAGGTTGCTGTTATATCTTACTAAACCACAACTGGATGGTGGCGTCGGAAGACACCGATTGGAAGAGTTTCGCCCGCTTAAATAGCGGAGGATGCAGCCATCCCATGAATCGTACAGCCAGTTCCGAAAAGGCGCGGTCCAGTCCCGGAATGGCGTACCCTTGATCCATGCTTCCAATCGATGACGGGGCTCCGCGAGCCAGGGACCAGCGTCCCAGTCGTAGCCTGTGCTACGACCCCCGCCCATACTTCTGCAAGTATGGACTTCCGCCTGAGGCGGCGTTTACTTGTAGGCATCCATGACAGCGTCCCGCTCGCCGTCTGACCCAGAGGTCGGAGCCATAAAGATCTGACAGAAAAGCGGCAAAATAGGCAGTTGAAATTCAGTTACTTCCAGCGAACTTGTCCAGCAACCGCGCCAAGCGAGAAAGGAAAATTTAGACAAAAAAATGTATCAGTTTGGGCCCAGATTTAAGAAGCGGAATACAACAGTTGCTAACGTTTACATTTTTAAATGTATCCTTAAGCGGAATTTACGATGTGGGAAGCATATAAGACGAGTAGCCCATATGTCCATAGTCCAGGGCAACGGAGGGTTTTACCCTGGGGCCGTGTTACCCCTCCCGCTGGGTAGGAACTTACAAGGGGGTTACCAAAGGGCTACCGGGGGTTGAAGATGGGTTACCCATGGGTTACCCATGGGTTACTGACCCAATCAGTGCTTTAGGGCAATAATTAAACGCAACATACATTTACGCGAATACAGCGAATACATACGTGACTCAGTTTTACGCGCCTCTAGGGCGGGCCTTACAATGGGAGAAATGTTGAACCGATATTAATACAGCAAACAAGTGCACGAACAGTCCTACCTAGCGAATGGCGATGTCCTGCCGCCTAGAGGACAAACAGGAACACGCTAACCACGCAAGTTTGATGAATTCGCTGCACAGCCGCTTGTGGAGCTGGTGCAGGCCTAGCCTGGCCTTAGCTATGGCAAACTTACTGGTCACTCATTGGAACGTCCCTGATATTCGCCGTGCATTGTTTGAGCTGGGTTATGTCCGCAAGAAGGTTTTCACCAGGGCATACGGGGCAGGGGAATCGTCTCACCTGGCATACCGCGAGCTTGCGAGTGAGTGAGTGAGTGAGTGAGTGAGTGAGTGAGTGAGTGAGTGAGTGAGTGAGTGAGTGAGTGAGTGAGTGAGTGAGTGAGTGAGTGAGTGAGTGAGTGAGTGAGTGAGTGAGTGAGTGAGTGAGTGAGTGAGTGAGTGAGTGAGTGAGTGAGTGAGTGAGGGAGTGAGGGAGTGAGGGAGTGAGTGAGTGAGGGAGGGAGGGAGGGAGGGAGGGAGGGAGGGAGGGAGGGAGGGAGGGAGGGAGGGAGGGAGGGAGGGAGGGAGGGAGGGAGGGAGTCAGGGAGGGTGGGAGGGAGGGAGGGAGTCCCCGCCCAAGCAGCCGAGAGCCGCGGGTCCGCTAGTTCCGCTCTCCTCCCCCGGGGTTGCGAGGCGCCGAACATGCGTCAGGCTCCGTCAAGCGAGCTTGTGCACAACAAGACACCTCTCCATGCCCGGCCTGATCTGGCTCTTGGGGTGAGGGTTGACTTAGGTTCACCAAGACCGACGAAACCCCGAAATCTTGCACGTAACCTACCCCTCCCTATTCAGGCACGCGGCCCCTCACGATTCTCCGTTGGGGGGAAGCGGGCAGGGTTCAAGAGACTGGTGCTAGCCACCATGGAGCGCACACCAGGGGGGGGCACGGACTAGGCTAGCACCTATCAGTTCACCGTCGGGGCTAGGGATGCCTCGAGGCAATGTGGTTGTTACAGTGGGCTTAGACTCACAGAGAGTCGAGCTAGAGGGCCAGCTGCCATGCACTGGACCTGATACGATGAGGCCAAACAGAACTCCAGGTAACGCAAGTCACCTAGACAGCCAAAAGCAAATCCAAAAGGGAAAGCTCAGAACCCGCAACCACTGGGGAATCTGCCATTGGGCTCCCCCAATTGGCGAAAGTCTTCGGAACCCCACTAGAAGGACCATCAGCAAATACTGATAAGAAGTTGCACGTTGTTACCAAATGAGGCCTGAGGAGCTTGTGCGTATGAACAGCTAAATTGCATTGCTCTAACAGACGAAGCCACATAGGCCGCAAGCCACTCCGGCATATTTGCGTTTGCGACCGGCAATAGCCGGCAGACACGGAAGCCACAAATGCGCAGTGTTTACACCCTACAGGCGTGGTTCACGTATGTATTTGCGTTATCATAAAAAACGGGCGAAATTTTGCGAGTTCCTTGCGAGTTGCGAGTTGCGACTTTAGCCGTACGCAAGAGTGCACTTCACCTCGCATCCCGCAATTTGTTTTGAAACCAGCCATAGTCAGGCAGTTGTAGTCCTAACAAGCCCCTCCTGTGTCTACTGATATTGAGCGGTCAGCGGGCATAAGTAACGATGCTAAAAAGTTTGCACGTTGTCAATTACGTACAGTCCTTGCGCCTTATCTTCATTGCCGGATGTGTAACGCTCTCAAGTATTTGCATCTGTGAACATACTGGATTTAATTATGACATCCATGAAGGAAAAGTCTCTCGGCGGCAGCTTCCTGATACGGACGACGACCCGGCAAGAGCTATCGCACAGCAGCAGCTTGGACCTGACGGGACCATACGAAATAGAGACAGATTAGCTATAGTTGTTATCTTCGCTGGAGATGCGTCTCACTATGGTAAGTCGTGTTAAAGTTTGTAATCCGCCTTGCTAAAGCAGTAAATATATTTTTGGACATTCCAGTTCGAATAGAGTACAACTTAGATACAATGATGGTTGTAAACTGACAAAGGGATGCAAAGGTCGAGTCTACTTGTTGCGGGCGTCCATGGGTTTGTGCTCGGAGAACCTTTTTCCCACCACACCTACAACGGTTTACATTTTTACGCAAGCAGATCAAGTAAGTTTCTGATTGAACATTCTTTAAAGCGAAGTTACGCATTTGGTTGGCCATGCAAGAAATTAGCTGAATTAAATGCGACGGAGCAAAGCGATCGGAGGGCCGTCGGCAGATGGTCCCCGCGCTCTCTCACGGCACGATGCGATAACATGTAAAGGGAGACAGGAGCACAGAACGAATTCATGATCTAAAGCAAGGTCCGTTCACGACTAATGAGCGCGGGGCGGGACAGCGTATTTCAATGCTGCAAACCGCCGAGGAATCGCAACATCGCGTAGTGTTCAAATCCCTCAGTGGCCGCTATGGCTCGTTAGGTTAGCCCGAGTTGCAGAGCCCGAACCTTCAGGGCATATGCGTGCAATTGCGTGTGTCCTACATACAGCGCAACCTCGGCCACACACAGCAGCAGGTCGCGAATAATTCATAACGCAGCCTGATCTTTAGCAGGCATGCATACACACGCAAACAACACAGCCAAGGCAGAATCCTGTCGGGCTGGACCAGAGACATGGGACTACTGTGTAGCAGCACCGGTGCTTGGTACCTTGCGTGTTACAGCCTAGCTAGCAAGGGGTTAACAAATAGGTTCACAGGAACTGGGACTGGGACGAGGACTGGGACTGACTAGGAAAGGGCCGGAGCGCTTACATAGCAACCAGCAACGTACAACTGCCAAAGGGGTCCCGCAGGCCTGAAATTGTGCTCCGAAACCAAAGTAACGTGAGGCCCTCGCTTAACAATAGATGAACGACGCATGCCCCTCCTCCGCGCCTCTAAGGGGGATATGGGACGCTTGCTTAGCAGAAGTGGAAGCGCACGGATAACACAGGTCACGAATTCGGACTGCATAACACACACATTCCTAATTGCGCATCGATCAGGCAGGTTGGACAGGTGCGGGGCTGGAATATTGGCGGTGCGGTGCGGTTGTAAGGACAGGCTACATACTCACTTTGAGAGGCTATTACGGGTGCATATATGCACACGCGAAACACGCGGTGGCTTAGGTCATTAACGAAAACAGACGTACAGTAACGTGATACACACAGAGACACACGTGCATGCACGCACGCACATGTGCACACATACATATACTATAGTAGCTGGTACACAGTACGATACACATGACAATCACAAATACGTGCTAAGCGCTCCGCCAGCAACTCGAGAGGCCTTTTCAGCGGCCCGCTACTAGTCGTACTACATGTACATACACGCCACGCACAAGCACACACGTATATACATACATGTATGCACTTAACATATACAAAAGACACTTATAAAACCTGATTGATACACAGCAACCACGGCTCCCCTATCAACATAGCTTGTCGTGGATGGTGCATCGAGGGCTATAACGGCTTTCCAAGCAACTTAATCTTCCTCAACGGCTCCGGGTACTGCATGCTAGCCGTGATTTCAGACTCCTAGTTCGTTTGTCTCTCACTTTGTGGGTTCCAAGTCATCTCTGCAACTTATGCGGCGATCACACGATGAAACACGGATTCAGCGTCCCGTGTCATACTTCACAGCTTCTTCTTCACCTGTCTACCTCGATATGTCACTAGCGAGTTCCATACGCGTATGATACATGAAGGACTCCTTCTCGACATGTTGGACATGATCATTTCTTGTTTTTATCGACACTAAGCGTCGGAAGCGCGACTGGACGGACGCTAATTGCATGCTCTCCAACGCCTTTCTTTCGGTGAGGCCCCGGGCGTGACACGCCTTTCAGGGGGCCGAGGCCCCCTGGGTTCACTGCTGTCAGTGAGTCAGCCATTCAGCGTCGTGCGTGTCTCATGATAAACTCGCATGCCACAATTAAATAGGATTGCATTTAATAGCTACTTCCAGTCTCTATACATTCACCGAAGGAATTAGGTCACATAAATCTATGCGCCAAAATAGCTTCCCGGCCGGGGGCCATCCAGGGGTTTGACATGCCCCACCGCTCGCGGCGCCGCTTCTCATGGTATAGCCAACAGCAGCCAGCAATGTGCATATTCCGTTTTGCATGATTTAATTCATAGGTAACAATGGCAAACCGCACTGCAGCAATGGTCCGCCGCCGATGTTCACCGTGGCCATCTTCTCGGTTTCAACATTGCCAGAAGGCTAGTGTGCTTGCGATGAATGTGGCCGGCAGTCCGCGGTCTGGACCGTTCTGGGGGTATTCATGCGAAGTCGCCGTTACGAACTGAAAAAAGACCTGCAAGCCATGAAGGATAGGATTTATGTTACGATAGGGCCGGGTGCGGGCACACCACCCGGAAGAGACAAAACAGGGCCTAAAGACCAACCGCTGCAGGGCAACACGCAAACGTAGCTCTACACAGAACACGCATTAACCAGCACCATCGCTCACAGCGACACAACGACAGGCACGCCACCAGGCCGTACAGAATCCACTTCAAATTCACAGGAAACCTTAGTTTTCTAACGCTCCGTTACACTCCGTTAGAAAACTTATAAGTAGTATATATTGGCACTTTAACAGGTCTTTAGAGCTGGGTAGTATACGATTCTCAGGCCGCCGGCCGTCACATCCGGCCCAAATACGACCCAATAGAGGCGGACGTCACATACACCCGTGCGATCACGGTGATGGACGTGGCGACGGGGCTCCATTGCCGGAAGCCCCCAGAGTGATCCCACAGCTGCACCGGAATTGCATCCCCACCACCCACCACCACCACAGCAGCAACAACCGCGGCATGACGGCCGACCTGGCGGACACCCTTCGTTGTGGCCTTTCTGCGGGTGAAGGGTAGCTGCGGCTCGCCCCGCGGAATAGTACGGGGCGAGTGGCTGCATCATCAGGGTCGAGCCTTTTTCTGCTTAAAAGAACTCATCAATTCATCTTTCCAAGTTCATACCGGCAGCGGGTCGTCCGTATAGCTAAACCCCAAAACCCTAGGACTGCACCCGGTGCAAAGCCGGTACACGGCTCCTCACCTTCGCAATGTGAGTCGTTTGAGCCAGATCACGAAGGCTCTTCCTGCAGTATTCTGGGCATATCACGGGGTCTGCATCTGCCCACCGGTACTTTTCTGAAGTCGTGGTATAACACTTCCCCTGTAGCAGCCGGTACACAGTACGGTGCTATAAATACGCACAGAGTGCGACCGCCAGCAACTCGAGAGACCTTTTCAGCGGTCAGCTGCTACATTTGGTATCGAGACCTCGTGAAAATTCACGATCCTGAAGTCGTCGGTTCAAACCCCTCCAATCACGCTTGAGTAGAAATCGGGTCTGGCGACTCAGAGAGCGAATATCGCACAAATTATAAAAGTAGCGGAACCGACTGGACTGTCTCTGTGCCTGAAAAACCTGAAGACGGCTAGGCGCATGTGAGCCGGCACATGACGTGACGTGGAGTAAGTACCCACTGCCCGAGGGTAGGCGAAGGTAGGCACAGGCTGGCGGTATACGAGGCTCTAAGGGCCCGGGACGGTTCCCTTCAAAGGGGGGGGAATGTAGCAGCCGGTACACAGTACGGTGCTATAAATACGCACAGAGTGCGACCGCCAGCAACTCGAGAGACCTTTTCAGCGGTCAGCTGCTACATCCCCGCCTGTTTCCATTGGGGAAAACTAACATACGCTTGTGGGAGCTTTCCTAATGACGCTGCTTTGACAAGCGGTTAAAGGTCTTAGATTTGATCCTTCTGTGGACCTCCGATATTGTTGGGAGCGTGAGTTTATGGCTATACTTTCAGATGTGGAATGAGATCACAGTTGATGGATCAAAGTTCACATGCACGATTGGTAGCGATTGCTGAACCCCCTGTCCTTTTGGACGTTCGGGTACTGGATGAAGAAAATTCTGGAAGGCAAAATCAATAGCCTTCGACTTTCACTTTCAAGCTTCTATGGCGTACTACAATGTGTAGTAATGTTGTATGGTCCTCTGTGGTAGATTTCTAGATCAGCGCAATGTGTGCGATCGGGCCAGAAGCCGCTTAACGGGCGGCCTCCCACCCTGTAACAAATAATTTTATCGTACGAAAGCAAAAGGAGATCTGTATATGATACAGGCGTAGCATGGCGCCATGCTCGCTATGGTTATTTTACTTCTGCATGTATACCACTCATTTTCTTTCATGCCCATTCAGGTCGAAGTTCTGAAGCAACAACTCGGGGAATGGCTGCTGCCCAACATTCTGGTGTTGCCGCTTTCGGAGGCCAGCTGGCGGGTTCACCCTTTTTCAACCAACCAGCGGTACTGGCACGCGACGTTATTTAACACTAACTACAGGCTTGCGGGAGTCTGGCGATTAACCTATGCCCCGGCCTTTGCCCGAGACATGGGCCATAGGTGGGTATGTGATCCTGGGCTGAGCTGGGCTCGCAATCTAGCTGCTCCTGTAGTTTGCTCCCTTTTTTGCGCGCGTGTGCTGCCATCATTTATGGATATTATGGAGGAGCTATAATAGTAAAAAGCGTACGCCGCAGCCTGAAGTAAAGCATGTGTTATTGAGGGGGGATTTGGTGAGGCTATGGCCCATAGCCTATGGGCCCAAATGGGCCTAGCACCTACGGGCCTTTGCACCTTCCGCCACCATGGCAGAGCCCATAAAGTACGTGTGCTTATTTAACAGGATATAATTCGTATGTACATACATATTTCAAACACGAACGATAGAAGGCAAGTAATGCATACTTGTATATTTGTTAATTGCAGGTACATGATGCTGCTCGATGATGATGCCTTTATCCGGAGTCCAGTTGGCTTCAACATCGTGGAGACATTCGACAAGCAAGGTTACTTGATGGCGGCCCGGAATATTGTGCATGACATCCCATGGGTCACCTGGGGCCTCCCGGAGCTTGTGCGCTACTACCTAGTCACCCACAAAGTTGTACCGGCCACACTCTTCGAGCACTGCAATCCGCCTAACTTGACGGGGCTGTACTCATTAGATGATGTGTCGCACACGAACAATTCTGTAAGTAAAGGAAACATCGCCCTGAGGTTGTGCAGCAGTGTCAGCATAGCTATAGGCAACCCTACCTATGACCATCCTGCTTTGCAAATCAGGAAAGGATTGTGCACATTGAACCTGCCACGCACAACACATATGTTTGGACGCTGCTGGCAGCACGGGTGATACTCATGTTGGGTCAAGGTTAATCCGCCCATGCTGTTTTAAAACAGCAGTACGAGACAAAGACAAAGATATTTCTTTGTACTCGTTCTTTGGTCCCCGTCCACCGCCAAGTTCCGTCCATGCTTTGCTCGAACCGCACGTTGGTACTTCAACATCGCGGAAATCGCAGCAAATTGCGGTCACGTCTGTATTTTTTCTGGTGGACTATAGCACCTCCTGCAGCTCGAATCGCCTATTTGTCAACCCGAACCGGTAGTTCAGCTATAGCCGATCTCGACTATAAACATCACCTGGCTATAGCCGCGGCCGGCCGGTCGGTGCGGACTATCGCCAAAGGCTTTAGTTAGCTTTATTTTCCGTCAAACAGACAACATTTTTTAGGTGCACGACTTCAAGCCTTCTTTTTTATACAGGATTTGATGCGCAATAAAGCCGTTACATGTACACTATAGAAGAATGCAGCAGGTTAGGTAGACTACAGTTTCTTTCCCATCTTACATATGCAGGAGACTCCCCCTGAGGACCTGCTTGCGCTGCAAGAGCTTCATCAGCCCACAGAGGGCGGTTGGGATCGGTTGGTCATCTTCACCAACTTGGTCATGTGGAACCTGGACTGGTGGTTCAGCCCCTTGGTGAGTGTTCAAAGGATACGGCACAACAGGAGAGTTGCAAAGATTAGGGATTGGGGTCACCGCACCGGTCAGGCGGAAACCTAGGATTAGGTGAGAGGGGGCACGGGTATGCGTTGTGGGTTGTGCGTAAGGATTGGGATGAGTGCGCTGGTTGCAGGATTAAGATCGGAACGCCACGCAGCCACAGCATTGGGATTGGTACCCACCTGTTGGCAGGGTTAGGTTAGATTAGGGACCCAAACCTTGGTTTTTGAGAAACCACAATTAGGATTAAGACATCGGAATGAGATGCCAATGAGAACACTGCAAAGGATGAGGATTATTAGCCTACCCTAGAAGAGGACACCAATGCGCACACTACCTCCGAAACCAACTGCAGGACAGTGAGGGACGCTCAAAGTCAGTTCCCTGGTCGCGATTTTGTGCATTTCATACTGTACAATAGATGAGGTGCATGCAACTGCGTGAGAAACCTTATATTCGCTGATGTTTAATTTATCAGCTCCGCTCTGTTTCGTATCGGGCGGCTGTACATCATAGCTGTGAAAACCCGATACACATATACACGTATCTATGTATATATACATGCATGCATACTATGTATATATTCTTGGATAATAGAGTATATATCCTTGGAGGTGTATAACACATATACACAATGATTCGGCGGTGTAGAATTCTTAGATATACTGCTGTTCCAGTACGGGGGCATCCGTGGATGTGCTGTTCCAGCTCATATTCTCAGACGGAAACGCCTCCAGCCGTTGGCCAGAAGTTAAGCCAGCAGGGACAAAAATGTTCCAACCGTAGCCGTAATAGAGCCACGAGGCTCGCTTATTAGCCCGCCTTATTATGAATTAGTATGGAATTTCGCAAACAAACGCGACATTATGTAGACGCTGGCCGCCGAAAAGGCATCTCGAGGTGCTGGCAAAGCATATCAGCGCGTATGTACAGGACGATGCGTGCACGCAAAAACGGCACAGGTGTGTCGTACTACACATTATGTATGCGCACGTGATCCTACATATAATTCTGTAGCAATCCGTATCGCTAGAGGTTCCAACCGTCGTGATTACACAAGTTATTGGTCATCAGGAAAAACATGGCCAATTGGACCAGGCAAACAACCGTGGATCAATTCCGATAAAGAGCGGGATAAGAATTCCTCGGCCGTAAGAGGGTGGATGCACCCCCATGCCGGTGAACGGTGATGGACCTAGTTTTAGTGACCTGCAAGCAGACCTTGAGTGGAGTCTGACGCCGCCATTGATCCAGCAAATTCCACTGGATGCTGGTGGTAGGTGCTGAACTCGAAAGATTCACTGAATTTGCAGAGGTCAGCATGGGTGAGAATGAGAATGAGGTTGCCCCCGAAACAGTGGGGAAGGTAGGGACTGCCAGGCTAGCTAGTGGCCACGGGTGAAGCTACACCATCCCTACTTTGCAAAATCAACCATGGACCAGCGCCAGGCCACTGCAGACTGCCAGGAAAGCTGACACGTGGGATACAATTGTTAGGTCTAAATGCTAATCACATTAATTACCCGCTCACTTGTTGATTGGCTGATGTGAGTTATGTAGCGAGCAACTGGTCCTTAGATATTTAGGCGGTGAGATGCCGTGCGCTGACATCAATGGAATTGTTAGAGTCTGAATTTAGTCGATGCCTGGACATGTGCTTAGGTAGTGCTGGAAAGGTGCACCAGCTTATTGTTTAGCCTTGCCCAACCGAACAGCAGCCTTTCTCATATCCATAAGCATCTATATTTCCTTACCAAGGCTGAGGAGGGCCGCAGCATTAGTACCCCCCAAAACCCCTACCTGCTGAGATCCACTCTCCCTCATTTTAATTTTAAAATTTGCCACATCGCACATTTACATGCTACACTGATTGCTTCCAGGTGAATCGCTTCGTGCACCTGTGCGTCGCTAGTGGAGGCGTCGTCGACCAGCGTTGGAATGAGCAGGCCGTGATTACCATGGCATGGCAGATATTTGTGCGGAAGGAACAGTTCTTCATGTTCAATTTCAGCTTTGAACACACGAAAGGGTCCTACGTTGCTGATCAGTTCTTCGAGGAGCACAAGCTTAAGCATGTTCCTTCACCAGCATGAATGTAACGACGCAAAAAGCCAATCTGAGAATCTCGGGTTGCGCCTTTGCTGTGTTACAATGAACCATTTCATAATCACATGCATGTTCACTTCCCTTGTTGATGTGTGGGGCAAGGGGGGCATATCTTCACCCGTGGCCGCTATCTGGCGAAACCCTGTCTTCCCCGGTATTTCGGGGCACCCTCATCTAGTCACCCTTGTCAACTTCTCAGTGGATCGCTCAGGTTCCGCGCCCACCACCGGCATCGAACAGGATCTACCGGATCTACGGCGGATAAATTCCATTCCTGATCGGCTCGCAAGTTAACTTTATCCCAGGTCACCACCGTTCATTAACTAGGAGCATTTAACCTTCCACCATCGAAAGGATTTTCGATCTTGACAGGTCTCGATCCCGGCGCATTTGTGCGTACTCTACCAGTAGTGCCTGACCTGACCTGACCTGCCTAACCTTGTTACAGGTAGACCTGGTTGTGCGAGATAGAGAATGAATGCTACTCAAGGAATGACGCCTTATTGCAATCGGTATGTGATGTTTTTTTATTACCAAAACGTGTGTTTGTATGTACGTATGCATACGTACATACATACGGATAGGCGGATGAAGGTGCTGCCATGCTGGGATATCGATGTTCAGCAGGATGTTCATCTGCTACTTTCGTTTAGTAGCCAGGTGGTTAGGTGTACTTTCATCATATCGGTGATGCGGATATGCTATGCATGTTTGTGTACATCTCGTAATGTGCGATAAGTTGGATATATTAAGTTATACATGTATATGACAAGCTGGACATATAAGTGGTACATCAGTCTATATGGCTGGCTGGATGCACTGTGGCCCGTCCTCATGGATTGCGTGCAGCGCCTACAGCTTTCCCACCTCTCGGCAAAATTTGGTGCTAATGTATACATGTAGGCGGTCACAGGCATACATTTGCATGGGAACGAAGGGTTTTGTCTATCTTTCCGCCAGAACCCTCGCCGTACCGTTTGGTTAAGTAACGAAGGTTACTGATGGTTGGAGTTGTACACCGACGGGAGATGAAGTTAATTTATAATCCAGTGTGCATATTCATAATATTTATGCATGTCTAGTCCGCTGTTTTGCAATGTAACTGTTTGGACTGTCCTTGGGCATACTGTGTTGTAAAGCAAGCAAGCAGGCAAATCCAGAAACAATTCATCACATGCTTATGAGCAATATTTATTATTTTAGAGTTCTTTCAATACCTTTGCAAAGACTAGCAGCCAATAATTAAACACAACATACACATAGTAAGCAAGCGCACGACACTGCTGCGCGTCGTCACGGTGCACACAACTCAATAACTCGCTGCTAGCACGCGCGCCTCCCCCGAGCTGAGAGCGACCACCGACCTCTACTCGGCTCTTTCCATGCCAGATGGATAGTGGAGTACGCACGCACCACACGCGCAACACGGTTGGTTGGACATTGCAGCATGCATGCGAAGACCCTCGGGACCTTGTGGTACGAAATATCACCCACACACCTGGATCGCACGACAGACAAACAGATAGACATACAGGGACGCATCAAAAAAGCTACACATATGCGAATGGCGAATTCGGCAATTACCTACTGCTGCGGCGGTTGCTGATACGGACTGTATCAAAAACAGCAATTAAACATCCCATCCCCGAATCATGCATACAATCCACAACCATAAAATTTGAAACTCCAGTTTCAACCCAAAGAAAGAGCAAAATGTTGGAAGATTAGCCCAAAGAAAACTCTCGCAGCAGTTTTTTTTGCAGGTTAGATTCAATAGTGCTGCGGCAGCTAGAAATTATTTAGTTGTACTGCAACGAAAGAATACCTTGCAACCCCGTTGTACGACACGGCGGTCGAATGGAAGTCGGCAAAGCAGCGGAAGCCACATTGCACCCAAGCGTGCTTTGAGCCGATACGCACTAGCCCACCTTACTTCTCATCATAATCCTCCTCCGGCCGGTGGCCCTGCAACTTCCCTAGGCCCAAGCCACAGGGCCGGAGCACAAGCTTCTTAAGTTCCCCTGCCAGTCAAGACACCACTCGGAATAGATACGGTCCAAGCAAGCGCACAAAGGAGGGGAACATGAGCACCGGCAGAGCCAGGACGCACAGAGCAACATGCATGCATGCAACTCAACTCGCTTACTTTTCTTTTAGTTCATTAGAGCTCGCTCCCTTGTGAGCAAAGCAACAAATTCAATACTATCGCACATCCGAACTCCCCCGCCATCGGGGTCCCCGAAAAAGCCACAGGCTCCCGCACCCTGCCTGCTGCTGCCCTGCAGCCGATTGTCCATCACCCCCTAGCTCAAATCTTCTCCCGGCATGCTAAGGCTTTAGGCCGTACCAACACTCTTCGATGAGCACTTTACGGATGGTAAAAAACCTCCTGTCTGCGCCTCGCCCGCGAAGCTTGTCTGAGGGCAGGAAACACATCCGCACAAACCCTAACCCGTGTGCCGAAAACCTCGACTTGATAGGAAGTTACGGCCCCTGGCTGAGAACCTGTAAGTAACCGGACAAAACACGCAAAAGAAAACAGAAAAAACTGAACCCCCAAATGGCCCACGGAGCATGGTGGGGATCTCCTCCTTTCCGGTCCTAACTTCTTGCCATGACGCCAAAAGGCAGGGCAAATTGTGTATTTGTGCCTGATAGTTATCAGGAGGTCTCGAATGGCAGCTAAACGAAAGGACTTCCGGGAGAAAGAGGTGAGGCCTCCCGCTAGCGGTGGCCTGCCTCTTGTCAAGGACAACACACAAAAACACGCGTACTCTTAAACTCGTGCACAAAATTGTATTCGGAATGAACCAAGACTCGGAAAACCAGCTCGGAAAGCGGCAAAACGGAGTACGGCAATCAAAGTTAACTTGCTGATTCTCTTTCCTCAAAAGGAAAGAGAATCTGCACCGCAGACTTGGACGCTCCTTGAGCAGTGTCGGCAACAAAGAATGCCGTTGCAGCGTTGCAGCAGCCGCACCCCAGCCGCACCTCGAAAAAAATTCCCAAACTTGGAACTAAATGGAATCCAAGAGCAAATGGATCCAGCACACGAATCAAGGGGAACGCCAGAAGGCGGGAACCAGCCAGGACTCGAAAAGGAAATCCAGCTGGGTTGCAGCAGTCGTCCATAGACGTATCTAAGAGCATGCCGGCCGGTGGATGGCATTGGCACAGGGTTTGAACGATACAAAGCAACGGAGGCGCAACGCAGTCCCAATAATCAAATCCCGAACTTTCAAAAAGACACAACCTGCCTGACGGCGAACCTAAGAATGAACCACGGCAGAAACAAAACCCCAAACGCGCCCATCCACCTATCACACATTTACATGGTTAGGTGCCCCTGGCCAGCGTTAGGCCCGGATCGATGTGTAACAGAAACATACAGATACACACATACTGACACACATACAGACAGACACACCGCACGCTCAGACAGGGCCCTTAGCGCCACTTCGAGCGACTGAACACCTGTGGTGCCTCCTCCCTGCCGTACGACGAGTGGGAGGACCAGGATGAGAACCTCTGGTCGTGGGAGGAAGTATTGTTGGAGGCAACTGTAGCTTCTGCAAGTTGTTGCTGCAGGGCCATGACGTCCTCCTCCATCTCATCAAGCTTGGATTCCAGGAACAAGATCTGCAAATGGATTGGGAATTGACGGGCGGAGCAGCAAGTGCGGTGGCTTTGGGGTGAGATGAGGTGAGATGTTCCAAGTATGGCACTCTGCCCGCTTCTCTGCCTCCTAAAAGATAACAGCAAGGTAGGTAACAGTAAAACACACATACACACACACACGCGTAGGACGGACCAAATGGAGGACTGATGAAAGAAGGCGGAAGGCAATACGTCAATATCCGCCCCTCCAACCCTGCACGTATGCATGGCCCTCGGCTCGTTTACTTGCCGGCTCGATTACCCTCGTCCCGTCCCGTCATTCGTCCTTCAGATCATCCCACGTATCGTTTACTCGCCCACTCACCTACCTGCCAGTTTCCCGCTTACTCCCCCCCCCTCGCCCCCGCCCGGCCCCCCGCCCATCCATCCGCGCCCACGCACCCGGCCCTCACCTGGCGCTCGTAGTTGTCTCTCTGCTGCTGCAGCTCCTGCTGCAGCCTGGTGGTCTCCTGCCGTACCTCGGCGGCCTCCTGCCGGGCATCCAACTCGCTCTGAAGCGCCACCTCCACTTCCTGTTGTACGAATATCGTACAGAATGTGAGGATCAAGGGGCAGATTTTAGGGCATTGTGAGGTGTTAACAATATATTACATACTACTAGTCTTCCTGGGGCGCACCGCGCCCACACTGGGCCCCCTTCCCCATTTCCCATCCCCGCCCATCCATCTCTAACACGTCCTCACATTCATCATGAAGGCCACGTCGTTCCGCAGGGTGGTGACCTCTTCCCGCAGAGCCCTCTCAGCGCGGCGGCTGGCTGCCAGTTCTGACTCCAGGGATTGACACTGCCGGGACTTGGCGGTGACGGCCTGAAGCGCGGAGAGAAATAAAATACACACAAAGGCGGAAAAGTAGGGGTGGCAGTGTGGTGGCGGGGCATTCGGAAAGGCGCAGGTGGCACATGATGATGATGATGGTGGTGGTAAAGGTTTGGAAAGGCAGAGGTTATGGTGGTGGGGAAAGTGAAACGGCCATACTCCCAGAACACCTCCACCGTATGGTAATAGTGTAAAACGGAAATGGTGGGGGTGCTGCTGCGTGTTTCACAATCTCTGGCATGCGTGACTGCGCGCGCCTCCTATCTGTATTGCAAACCCTGAAATGCCCTCTCTTTCTTCCAGGACTCTCCGGAAGCCTTCGAAGATTGCGGCAAGCTTTCAGAAGTTAGTTTCCACAGCCATCCCGGAGCCTTCCTTATTTAGGAAACACCTGCCCATCTCCCTCTCCCTCTCCCTTACTAACCCGGCGCATAAGCCCAATCTCCCGCTGCGCCGCATCAATCTGCTTCAGGAACTCCTTGTCCGCCCGCTCGTACTCCACCGATACGGACACTACCGCCGTATGATCCGGCTGGCTCCAACGGCAAACAAAGATGTGCATCATGGAAGAGGCGGCTGAGGAAGTCGGGGCTGAGGGCGAAGACGATGGTGGTTGTGGCAGTTGTGAAGGTTTCGGCGCCACCAGCACCCGGTTGCCGGTTCCAGGCTCCCAGACAGCGGCGGAGCCGTCGGCATTGCAAATGACGACCTATCGTTTATTAAAAAGGCGTAAGGAGATGGAAGCTCAGGTTCTGTGAACGAATTCGCGACGGGCAGTCAGGGCAGTTGCATAAACGCTCCAAGAAGCCAGTCACGTCGGGCACACAGAGGTGACAACAGGTATGGGGTCACGCACCCCCCAACCATGTAACACACACAAAAATAAAATACGACGTCTGCCCTATACGTGCGGCCTATGCTCCGCTCCCTCTCTTCGTTCCTCTACTCCCCTGCCTCCATTCCCAACTCTTACCTTGGCCTGGATGGGCCCCTCCAACAGCGGCAACTCCACACGACCCGTCCAGTAGCCGCCAACCTGAGGCACATCAGTGCAGCCGGATGCGGATTTCGGAGGAGAGGTTCAAGATGTTCAAGATGTTTAACATGCAGGGAGGGTTTACATAAGGGGAGTTGGAAACGTCAGGGGAAGGCATTATGTGGATGGTATCGTGAGTTTTCGCTACATACCCAAGGTAATGCTGGCATGATAGGTGTGTATGTATGTATGTATGTATGTATGTATGTATGTATGTATGTATGTATGTATGTATGTATGTATGTATGTATGTATGTATGTATGTATGTATGTGTGAAACAGGGGGGTGTATCTTCGCCCGTGGCAGCTACCCTGCGAAACCCTGCCTTCCCCGGTATTTCGGGGCACCCTCATCCAGTCACCCTAGTCAACTTCTCAGTGGATCGCTCAGGTTCCGCACCCACCACCAGCATCCAACGGAATCTGCCGGGTCGACAGCGGCCCAACTCCGTTCCTGGTCGGCTCGCAGGTTAACTTTATCCCAGGTCACCACCGTCCATCAACTAGGGGCACAATGCCTTCCACCATCGGAAGGACTTTGACCCTAATGGGTATCGATCCCGGGATGTATGTATGTATGTATGTATGTATGTATGTATGTATGACTTAGATTACACTGTGGGCCGCGAGAGCCGGGGGCCGAAGTATGTATGTATGTATGTATGTATGTATGTATGTATGTATGTATGTATGTATGTATGTATGTATGTATGTATGTCAGCTGCACTCCACAACTCTCCGCCTTTGTGAACAGCCATCCCTCCCACACGCCTTGGCGCCGCGTTCCCTGTGTATATCCCCCAACCGCTGCCCCTCCTTCCCCTCCTTCCCCGACTGCCCCAACGCTCACACCTGGCGCATCAGCTTGACTCCCCCCTCAACCTTCCAGGACCCCAGCTCGTCACAACTGCCAACCACCACGGGGTGCTGACGGGGCTCCAGTTTGAGGTTATCTAGCATCACCACGAACTTGCACAACACGCGGCGATCACCTGGGTGCACAGAAGGAACATATGCAAGCGCAGCTTTGTAACCCAAGGTGTAAGGCATATACATCTAACAAGCACCAGGTACCTACCTAGCACCAGCAATCAATAACTTGCGCCATCATGATTGTCACTTTCTATTCGTTTCTTCAGTTCATTAATTACTCCTTAAACCTATGCAGGCCCGGAGAGCCAGGACCTCCCCCACCCCTCATCCAACCCCACCATAACGCTCACCGGATTCCTTGGGCGGCAACACCACCGGCAGGCGCAGAATCTGCGTCGCCTCCGTAACTCCAAAATGGCACATCACCTGATAGTCCACTACTCCCACAGAGCTTACGAGGGGGCTGGCAGCGGCGGCCGCGGCCGGGACCTCCGCGGCCGCACCCGCCAACGCCTCCTGGACATCCACCGCTCCCACATCACCAGCCTGCTGCTGCAGCTGCGGCTGTTTTCCCTCCTGATCCTGGTTAACCAGTACTCGGGGCATGAGCATAACGTCCCGTGGGTCACCTTCCTCGCTGAGAACAGGCCGGCCGTTCTCCTTGAGAAGCAGCTGCGAGGGGGTCGTTCAGTGGGCGTGGAAAAGGGCGCTTGGGACGATGGAAGGGACGAGATGTCCGCCAATCGGGAGGAGGCGGGAGCACAGGAATGACAGGGAGACCAGCCAGGGAGGGCGCCTCCTCGCCGACCCTTCCTTCCGGACCCCTGGCTGATGGTCGTGCGTCGCAGCAGCAGGGGGCCCATTTCGCCGCATTCTAGACCTCCCCAATCTCTCCAAATCGCCGTCTCATAGTGACCGGTAACCCGGCGCCAATTCCGTCGCCACATCCACCCCGACCCAACCTAATCCCATAACTCCCTAAGCCCCATTGAAAGGGGCTATTAGGGCTATCAAATCGTCACTGTATAGGCTGTATGGGTTTATTAGATCGTCACTGTTTAGGAACTAACACAAGAAAATCCTAAAACGTCCAAAACCCACACAGTCCCAACTGCATCCCCGGCCAGCGAAACCCCTTCCCGCCGGTTTCCCCACTTTTGTGCCACGTGCTCACAATGTCTGGCGAGCTAGCCGGCCTTCCGGCTCCCAAGTCCAATGACTTCCGTACGCTTCCCGCAACCATCCCACCCCGTAAGAGCCGCCTTCTTCGCCGCTCCCCCGGTCCCAAATCTTTTCAATTTCGTGTCCCAATTGGGCTAGTTTGTCCTTTTCCTTCCCCACTCCCATACTCCCTACCTTGATCTGTACGACCCTGCTGGTAGGCAGTCGTACCAGGGCCTCATGCTGGTGTCCCTCCCTCCACTCCAGGGGCAGCGCCAGCTGCGGGTCCCACTCGCCCAGCTCCCGACTGGAGCCGCTGAGGAAGAGCTGCTGACCGGGCTTGGTGACGAAGTGGGGGACGACGAATCTGGGGGATTGTCGAGGGCGTGAGGTTCAGGATGACTGCGGGATGGGTCGGGTTTGACCGGGCGAAGGGGCTCTCATAACAGCGGGGCAAAAGAGCCGCCCGGGGGACGGGGTTTACACTACACTCCTTGGATAGATCGTCAAGTAATCCAGGAAGTCGCATACCGCAGGAAAGAAAAACAACAATCTAAAACGCCAAAAACACACTGACGTGATGCAGACACCGATCAGCCGGGAAGCAAGACGCGCTCAGGCAGTAGGTGTAGGGCAGCAATCGGCTGTGTCAAACAAGTCGCGGAACGGTGAACTCGTCGAAGCCCACGAAAACGTGCGACCCATACACCGGGTCGACATCCTGTACGTTACGGCGATTGTGTCGTACATGTGCGTGGCACCGCACCTGGTGGTTACCATGGCAGCAGCAGCTGCTGCATTCTCCGCCTCCGCCGTCAACCGAAGCGACCCGATGCCATCACGGAAGCCCTGAGGCACAGCGTCTTCATTGTGCGATGGAGCGGAAGGCTCGAATGCGAGGGCGGCGGCCTGTGGTATCAGAGGCGGAATGCAAAGCCGTTTCGAGGTATTTCTTCCTTCCTGAGCAAGTAAAACCCTGCCTGCATATGATCTTCAGACCAGACCCAGAGCAGCGGTTCACGGTTTTTTATTTATTCAACGCCCCGGAGCATATGGCGAATATGGTGACGTGAAGAAGGTTCGTTCTTACCGGTGCTGAAGCTGTTGGACGCTGAGCCCGCGAAGCAGGTGAAGTTTGCGCGGGCCCCGGGACGCCTTGCATGGACGATGGCGGGAGCATAACCGAAAGTCAGACATAACGTCCAGAAGGGAAGGGTAGATCGGGAAATTTATGAATGACTGAACTTCGTCAGATGATGGTGGCAAGGTCCTTCCTTACCTGTGCTCTTCCGCGGCGCGCTCGGCCGAGGTGTTGCGCACGAGCTATGCGCCCTAGCGCAGGAGGGCAACCTGTGCGGCATCGTTGCGCAGATCTTGCTTACTTCTGACAATAACAGCTTCTCTAAAATTATACAGTTCCCTCCCCACGTACCTGATGCCTTTATGCAACATGGAATCCTCGCAAAGCTGTTCAAGATAAGTCAACGTTCAACGCCACCTGTTAAAGGAACAGTACGGGCACACTTCCGAAACTTATATCGGCGATTCATGTGGTCTGCATTACAGGCCGCCGACCAGCGCGGCTACTTGTCTTTACCCTGCTGGAGATGGATGCTCGAGCGAGACCCCACTGAAAAACTGCAGCAAATCACTCGCTGAAAGTAATAATAACGCGATAAAGTTCTCAGCGCGCCTGCTGCTATCGTCTCCGATGGAATGTGCTTGCTTTGAGGTCAAGGCTATGGTACCAATACTAGAACTCTACAGGAAGTGCAAAGAGCCATACATTATCATTCCAGTAATTAGGTACAAATATTATGAGGTAACTCGCTGGCATTCAATGCGATGCCATCAAAGACCTCCAACCGCCTGGCTATGTACGATGATGCACAGCCAACTTATCCTGCAGCCAATTACCAAATTGCCTAGCATAGCCGGGTCATCGCTTAAGCATTACACTCATTGATAGTTTTGGATCGACCTGGGTGTTGAGGTTACTCGTGGCTCAACCTACTACCGAATCGACGGATTTGGTAACCAGCACGTTGGTATTATATTTTACACAAGAGGCTAGTTCATTGTTTACGTGATTGCTGGGTGGTCATTTGCGAGCCGTCGGCAAGGCTTGCATCGTCGCTCGTCGGTCGTGGGCTTTGGGCTTGGACTCTTCGTGTGTTCGTAAGTAATACTTGAATTCTATCACATAAGTAGAATATTGCATGAATTGCAGAATGCAACATGTACAGTTTGGGCCTTGACGCTGTTGTGTTATCTATTGCGTGCTAACCTAATACACAGACGTCGAATACTTGCAACAACGCTAAAGAAATCACAGAAGCACACAAATCAGGGAGCTTATCTGTGCCTGGTCATTCAATACTTCGCCCCTGGTAAACCAACGGCAAGTTCTTTGTCCAACGGCAGAGACCAAGCGAAGCTCGGCAGATGCTGGAAGCAAAGGTTCGCAGGCGAGTGATTTCCTAATTAACGGGTGTCGCCATGTTGTGGAATGTGCCTGGGAAACTCAAGGAGAGCAGGCCAGCCGAGTGCGTTGCCTCGTTCGCCAAAATTACGCCAGCTCTCGCTAATCTGTCGAGCACAAGTCGTAGTCCCACAGCATAAGCTTAGAACGCTGCGTACCCTTTTAGCGGAACACATATTTGTGCCTGGTCGCAAATTTTTTTCGTTACCGAGCACATCTTACGTGTCCTCCAGGTATTCCTCGTTGTTAAAGTGATAGCCATTGGCGGAGTGATAGCCCCAGGGACATAGCTGTCGCCAAATGGCTCGTTCATAAGTTTTTGGGATGTCGTACCTGTGTGTGGTGGTTGACGAGGAAGGAGGAGGCATGAGGAGACAGGTTCCTCCACCCTTTGTTACTGCTGCTGCTGCTACTGCTACTGCTGCTGCTGCCGCTGTTGTTGCTGCTGTTGCTACTGCGACCTGCGTTGTTAGTGTTCCTGCTTGCTGCTGCTGCTGCTAATGCTAATGCTGACTACTGCCGACGATGATATTGCACTTGCGAAACCACCTCTCCGTTCAATTATTTTTAGGCGGGAAATCTCTTTCTGAAATCCACGGAGACTGTATGCGGTGCGCTCTTTACCTAGCAGCTACCAACCCTGCTGCCACAATCCGACTTCCAGCCCACCCCTCTTGACTGCGCTTCCCTCTTCCCCAACTACCAACCCCACTGTTCCGCTGTCTAAAAACCTCCTGGACTGAAAACATATCCCGGCCCACTTCCCACATTGCGCAGTAGCTATCGCCACTCGCCCGTCGGCGCGGGGCGCGGCGGCCGCAAGGCCCCTAGTGGCACCACCGCCTCCGCCGCCGTAGCGGCGGGCTCCCCGTCACCGCCGCATCCCGCCTCCGCCCTCCCTGCTCCCCATCGCTCAGCCTCCACCTCCCTTGCCCGCGCTCTCCGCCTCCTGCCGCCCGCCTCCGCTGTCTCCACCTCCATCAATACCTCGGTCGCCACAGCCAGCAACAGCAATTCCTCCTCCAAGCACTCAAGTCATCAATCCAACCATAACCACGCCTCCGCCACTAACCGTAATGGCAACGGTAACGGTAATCACCATTCTGCATCCAACGGCTCAAACGGCACCGCCAAATCTGACGGTAGCGGCCCAAGCGCTAGCAACGACCTGTACGACATCGTCGCTGCAGCCAGCGCGCCGACCGTACGGGTGCACCTGGTGGTACCTCGCTGCACCACCGTACCGGGCGAGTACCTGACGGTGGTGGGCGATTGCGAGGCGCTGGGTTCCTGGGATGTGGAACGTGGTGTACGACTGCACTGGTGCTCCGGCCACATGCACACCGCCACCATTACTCTTCCCGCGGACTGGCAATCCCTAAAGGCCAAATTGGTCATGGTGCACGGCCAGGGCCAACACGCGCCGCTAACATGGGAGCCGGGACAGGACAGGAACATCGTACTGCAGCCGCCGCCGGCGCAGCAGCAGCAGTCGCCGTCTAGTAGCAGTAACGCTAACGGCAGCTCTGGTGGGTTGAAGGGCAGCGGCGGGAAGGCAGGTGGTAGTACGGCAGCAGCGGCGGCGGCAACGACTGGTTCAGTGCCGCCGCATGAATACGTGGTGATTTGCCATTGGGGGCATACAGACGGGACGTCGGTGTTGGCTCGGGAAGTGCCTGGAGAGGTTTTGGTGAGTGAAGGCTATCTCTCACTTGGGTCTCCTGTTCAGGAAGCGGGGAGAGGGGTCGCGGTGGGGATGGGGAGGACGGTTCAAAATGGGCAATAGGAGGGGAGGAGGCGGACAAGAAGGAAGGAGGAGGGGGAGGAGGAGGACAGGGACAAGAGTGCACTGCCTTTGGGGGTTCATGGCTTAGCGATGGTCGGTACGTAGGCTTTGATTTGGGAGGAGAAGCGTGTGCAGTCCCGGTGCAAACCTGGTGTGCGGTGTGTAGCGGAGGACGGTGACGGAGATGACGTGCATAAGGGGTAGGGAAGCCGGGAATGTGGAGTGGGGAACGATTGTATGTGTTCATATGCGCCACTTTTTTTGTTTCTGATTTCTTCTTATTTTTTTAGTTTTGCCCCCTGCATTGTTTCTTGCTTCTTGCCCTCTTCTTCAACCGCATAACGAAGTGGACCCTGCGCTTCGGGCGCAGTGCGTTAACCCGCCCACTTGTTGGCCCTAAACCCGTTTTAGGAGACTCTCCTCCTCATCTGTACGGCGTGACCCAGATTTACCCTGGATTTTGGTGTCATTCGTAGGTCCTGGAACAGCGACTAGCAGGAGCGCTTTCGGAGCTCCGTACGGCACGCAATGCGGCAGCCACTAGCCAGGAGAAGCTGCAGCGAATGGCGCAGGTGCGTGTCGTGGGGCGGGGGGGCGAGGCCCGGGCAGGGCGCTTGGGAACTGAATAGTCGTGTCGAGCCTGCCTCGTGTGTAAATTTTAGGTTAAGATGGGAGGGATCTGAGGGAACTAAGTCTGTCGCAGGGAGGGTTTTTATCGACGTTGCTGAAATAGATTATTACTATGAAAAGCAGGCTGTCAATCCCCGTGAGTGAAGCGGGGTAGATTTTTGAGGGTGAGGAGGACAGCGGAGGGCACGAGCAACGATGTGTGTGAGGGCGGCGGGCACCAACGTCTATTGTGCCGTGCTCGGAGGTCTAGGTGCTCTGAAGGGAGGCACCGCAGGAAGGAAGCGGTGCCTTGCCACCGCTTCCTTCCTGCGGTGGGAAGGTGCCGCGCCGGGTGTAGATATCCGATGGGATATACCGTCTGAAACCGAAGGTTATATACCCCCAATATACACACATGAAACCGAAGTTTCCCCCCCCCTTATGGGCACACGTGCTTCCACCTGCCCATCAGGACCTGGCGAGCTCTGAGAGGGTTGCACGGCAGAGTGCTGAACAGCTAGCTGAGCTGCAGGTATGAGGAAGGGATTTTCGAACGTGTGCGGACGCGTGGTGTCTATTTTTTATTCATGCGGGGCATTTTGTCCCTGGAAGTTACAGGATCGATCCCGACAGTGTGCGGCATAAAGCTTCCTCGACCGTTTTTAGAGGGTGGATATGCCTCCATATCGATGGACGAGGGGCGGAGGACCGAAACATGGTGACCTGCGAGCCGACCGACCAGGAGTGGACTTTTCGAAGCCGTTGATCCGGGGGGGCAGATTCCACTGAATGCCAGTGGTGGGTTCTGAGCCGGTGAAGAGCACTGGTTAGGAAGCAATTGGCACAATGTTTACTGGACGCGGGTGGGCCCCCGAACAACGGGGAAGGTAAGCACTGCCAGGCTTGCTAGTGCCCAGGGGTAAAGCTAATCCCCCTTATCTCACATATTCATGCGTACATACATGCATACGTACACTCACACACCAAGACCTGCAGAAAACACGGTCTGGGTTCTGGACGGAGAGAGTCATTCACAACCCTGACACAATCGCGCACAACAACCACACTGCCCACACACCCCGACCCCTGCGTTCCGCTATCTCGACCCCCCCACACAGCCCCCAAACTCTGTGCACTCACAAGTCCTTTCCTCTCTCGCTCACACTACGATGCATCCACACCCCCAAACCCTGCAGTCCAAGCACAGCGCAATGGCCACCGAGCTGACGGAAACCAAGCGCCAGGCCAAGGCCGCCGCAGCGGAGGCCGCCACCGCCGCAGCCGCTGCCGCCAAGGCCAGCAGCGTCAACGTTGCGGAGGTCGAGGCGCGTGTCTCCAAGCGCTACGAGGCGCGCATGGCCGAACTAAAACTGCAGCTTGATGATGTCAAAGGCGTTTACAGCGCTGAAGTGACATCCCTGCAGCAGAAGCTGGAAGCCAGCCTGAGTAAGGAGGCTGAGGCCCAGGAGATGGTCCAGACGTTGCGGGAGATTGTGCAGAAGGATGTGGCCAGGTTGAGAACAGAGCTGTCGCAGGTATGACTGGTTTGTGTCGGGGGGTGATGGGGAGGGCGTGGTGAGAAGAGAAGTGGTACGGGTGGGAGGGGCGGGGAGTGGGGCGAGTTGAGTGGGCGGGGGGATATCCCGAGGGCGCGTGGGCTTAGGAACAGTCGATGAAGAATTGGCTGTTCAAAATGTTGCGCTGCTTCCTCTCAATATGATATCATCTTCATCAATAGGTGTGGGGAATTTGGCTGCACCGTCCTAGTGCCGTTATTACGCTGCTTACGCTGGTGCTTTTGCTGATGTTATTGCCGCTCCTACCCGCCTCCCCAGCTTGTGAATGAGTACATCGCGGCTAGGCAGCAGCTGCAGGAGCAAGCTCAACAGATCGAAGCCAGTGAGAAGCTGAGGATGCAACAGGTGAGAGGGGGAAGAGGTGGAGGGGGCGTAGCGAGATGCATCCTTAAAATACGCTCAGTAGCAGAGCTATCGGATAGGCCCTATAGGGGTGTATGTGTGTGTGTGCCTCTGGCTGCGTCTGTACATTCTGCACAATTGATTTTACCACGAGTGCGCAGTGGCCTAAGCTTGGTAAATTCCTGTTAGTAAGCATTGCGGCCTGGACTGCTTAATGAAACGGAGTCCGTGAGGGTACGTTCGCAAGTAGGTTTGTGTGTGTGCATCTATCCATCCGCAGATCGACGGTCTGTCCTCCGAGATTAAGAACCTGATCTCCAAGTACAACACCGCCCAACAGACCATTACGGAACAGCAGCGACTGCTTGATGAGCTGCAGGTGAGTGCACGCGTGTGTGTGCGTATATATGTGTGTGTGTGTGTGATCAGGAAGTAAAGCGGGATGGGAATGGGGTAAAGCCAGCCGCAAAGCAGGTCGCGGACTCACGCATCAGATGATGAGCTGAGGGGATCTGACAAGCGCCCGGAGGGGGGTGTATCGTCGGGGACTCTTAGACAGGCTTATCTTGGTGTAACACACACATACACACACATTGGTTACATTTTTTGTCAGTTATTCCACCGCACTCCGTACCTTGCTTCCCGTTCTCCCTCCCCACCTACCTCCCCACCTACCTCCCCACCTACCTCCCCACCTACCTCCCCACCTACCTACCTACCTACCTACCCACCTACCTACCCACCTACCTACCCACCTACCTACCCACGTACTTACCAACCTATCTACACAACTACCTACGTTACGTGCCTACCTACCTACCTACGTACCGCCCGCAATGCTGGCAGGCTGGCCGCGGCGGCCCGCTGCCTCCCCACACCAGGGGTATGGATGCCGTACAGCACGTGGCTGTGCCGCCACCCCCCGACAACCAGGCGGGTAGGGGCTGGCGGGCAGATTGGGCCCGTCTGAGCAAGCTGACGACGACGACGGCCAATAGCGCTGCTACTGCTAGCAGTGGGGGTGGCAGTACTGGGGCCGCGGGCGTGGCGGCTGGCGCTGCTAACACCCGATAACGAGGACATCTGAATCTTCGAAGGAAGCCGGGAGGTGGTGGGTTTGGTGGTGTTGCGGTGGGGAGGGAGGGAATGGGAAAGGGGGGAAGTGAGCAGGATGAATGCGTGGGGGTGGGAGCAGGAGATGAAGGAGGAGGGGGCGAGGAACAATGGTGGGGGCTCAAAGTGGAGGTGGGGCAAAATGCCTAGTTGTTGGTGTGGGTTGAATGGGTTTAAGAGAGGAGAGGAGAGGAGAGAATTGGTGAGAGTGAGAGACTACGAGCAGTGGGGAAAGAGAAAACCCTAGGACAAGAGGACAGGCGAGGAAAGAAGGCCACGGCGAGCTGGGGACATGAGCGCGGGTAATTGGTTGGACGTTGGTTGGTTGGGAGGATACATCCAGTTGTGTGCCGTATAGTGAGTAAAGGTAATAATTTTATTCGAAAGGATGCTTGGAGATGGTGTCTGGATGGTATTGTGGAGTTTACTTGGGTCTCGCGAAGCCGTGAGAGCTATCTTGGGGACCCCAAAACGACCACCGCGGGAGTTATCGGCGAGAAAATTTGCTGATGTTTCTGTTGGCAGAACTGAAGAGAGGAGATGAAGACGCGAGACTGACATCCGGGATGTGCGTGTGGTGTTGCGGTGGCGGTGTGTATACACACGCATGAAGGTTGGGAGATTGGCATGGATTGGCATGGATAGGTTTGAGTCGCGAGGCTCTTGACAACCGACTGCAACCCGATGTCAGGCCCCCTCCTTACTCCCCAAGGTCCTATCTAGCTAGCCCGCCCTGGGCAACTCCCGATACAATACTATTGCGCTTGGCAGTGTAGGAGTGTGCACATGTGAGCTTCTCCTTTCCACCTTTTCCCCCGTACCCTCGGAGCGGGTCATCTGACGGGCTGCTGTAGATGTTGAAGGGTTGACTCTGGGGTTTGCTTGCCGTTCAAACGTATAAGCTCAGATGTGGGTGATGATGAGTGTATGTGTTGCTTACATTGTTGCGTGTGCAACCCGTGCTCTCCATCATAGGATTGGATGCGCGGGGTGAGGAGGATGTGCTTAATTTTATGAGAAGTCGATGCTGAGATGACCAGAACAAGGCCAGGGCCGAAGCGAAAGAGGCACGTAGCCAACGGTGGACGCAGCCTGTAGGGAGCGTTCTTCCCAACAGACTCACGGCAAGTAGCAACAAAGGAGCTGGAGAGGATGGGAGAGGACGGAGCTCTGCGGAGGGACGGCGAGCCAGAGACGATAGCGGTGCAGGTTTTCGTCATCGCCGCGGTGGTCGTCGTCCCCGCTGCCGGTGCAGATTGCCCGGCGGCTTTTCGTGGTCTTCTTTTGTTGTCCTTGGCTGCTGCATGTGGACTGCAGCCGCTACTGGTGCCTGTTCCTAGGCGTGCCGCGTTTTTAGTGTATTGTATTACGAAGCGGCACTGACGGAGAAGTTACCGGCTGGGAATGCGCTGTCGGGGGCCGGGCCTATTCTGCATTGTTCAGCCTGGGTCCCTTCTTTGCGTGATGTGCATTCAGCTAATCAGCGCTCAGGAGGGTTACCCCGAAGAAGAGATGATCTTGGTGCTGGTGGCAGTGCTGGTGCTGGTGGAAGTGCTAGTGCTGGCAGGGAACGCGAAAAGGAGAGGGTGCCCACATCGATGAGCAGGCAGGCAGCATGCGGGGGGCCACAATCCGCGGCGCGGGCGCGGCGGCCCCGCATGTCATGACCTCCAGTTGCAATCCCAGTGGACTCGCTGTACGATATTTAAGTGCGAACCTTTTTTCATTTTAGCATTTTGGCATTCTTCTAGCCGCAGGTTTCTGAGAATAATGTTGCATGATGCTGTACACCGCTCACGGAACTCGTAGTCAGTCGTTGGGTGCTGTAGGTCCCAGTCGACGTACGTCGCTTTTTTTCATGCAATTTTCAGTCCTGCAATCTGCAGGGCAACGTGTAACACATTTTTAATTAACAAAGGATCTGTCTATCACGCCGCTGCCCGCTTCCCCTCGGGGCTAGGTCCTTCGATATTCTCATCGAGGATGCGTACAGCTCGCAGTCCTGAGGGACACGCAGCTGGTCTGGATGTTTGCAAACGTACAACACGCACGCTTGCCGCCATAACCTGGCCAGGCAATCCAGCCAGCAGACCGTCGCCCTTAGAAGACATGGCAGCGAATACAATGGCTGTGTTGTCAGCGGTCAGCCCGGTTATCTGTTGACATTCGGTGTTAGCATCCGCCACCCACTCAGGTAGGCAAGGCAGGCAGGTAACTTCCTGCTGCACCTCCCTGCAGCAGTAACAGCTTGAAGCCGCGGTAGCCGCCGCAGCTGCAGAGCGCAAAGGAGGGTCCCCCCAACCCAATCCCTCCCTCCCCGCACGAGCCTCACCCGTCGCCTTGCGCATCATGCCGCCGTACACGCCAAACATGTCCACGTCATCCCTACACGGACATCTACCACCCCACAACTCAAAGTACCCGCTGCTGGCGCCACCGTTGCCGCCATCGCGCCGCACAGCACAGAGCCCAGCACAGAGCCCAGGCATGACCATCCCAGCCACGTAGCGTCCACAAAACACATAGCTTAGTGCTCGCCCAGTTCGTTTATAGATTGCAGTACGTCCTTGCGCTCGATATGGAGGAGTTCTTGATCTCAGCCATTCATGAAGCGGAGGTGGGTTGTGTGTTCGGCTGTAGAGTGTGTGTGTATGCATAAGTGTATTTGTTGATGTTGTTACAGGGTGGTTAAGCTTCACCAGCGGCCCCCTTTCCCTTGGAGGCAGTTCCCTGCTCTCCCCTGCTAGAGGGGCACCCTAATCCATTCACCCCATCCGACTTCAGAGTGTACTCTTTGAGTTTGGCAACTCACCACCAGCATCCAACCAAATCTAGCGGATCAACGGCGCGTCAACTCAGTTCCTGGTCAGCTCGCAAGTTGAGTTTATCATGTCCTACACCGTCCACAAGATGGGGGGCCACCTCCCATTTCACCACCTCTCAAACACCCGAGAGGTCGGCAGGCGGATTTGTGTATGTGTATGTCACACCTGTAGTATATTTAATCTCTTGAAGGGAACACATGAGACTGGGTACGCGCGGGAGACACACCACGGCCCCCCCCTAATGCGCCCTAATAGACCTGAAATTTGAAGAGGGGGGAAAGCCAATAATGCTCTGCCCTTTTCCCTCCCCCCCACTCCAGTCTGCTTTGACACGTGCCTTGCACACCGGGAGATACCTGGGACTGGACGACTGGATAGAGGCAAGCAAGAGAGCTTTTGTGAATTTGAGTTCAATCTTTCTTACCGCCAACGGTAAATTGTCGTTGGTTGTGACGGTAACGTGATGCTTCTGATGCCTGGTGGCTGCAGGAGCACACCATTACCTGGAGGAGTTTTGGGAGGCTTTGCGTGACTCTGGGTGTAAACTGATGAATGTGCGTGCGTGCGTATGTATGTATGTGTGTATTTATGTGTATATGTATGTAGAAATGTATGTATTTTATGCGTGTGAGAACATACGGATGTACATGTGCTCACAACGATGGCTGTGTTTCGCGTGTCGTACCACCACACGTGACGCCGCAAACTCTGTTAACTAATTTACAACGACCAAGAGTGAAGGGGCAATGTAGGGAAGAGTGCCGACACAAAAACGTGTCTATGTTTTTTGTGATTGAGTTTGTTCGCTGAAAGAAACTCGCCAGGTATGCCCCCATGCCCGCGAGTGTATCTGTATGTATATAAGTACGTGTGCGTGTTTCGTAGTGGCCATCATGGCCACAACAGTACGGCACTACGATCTTATGGAAGTACGGCATTATGGTCAAGTATTTGCCCCCTCCGGCCACGACGACGCACCAGGAGCCCAGGAGCGCCTGCCTGCCTGTGTGGCTCGCGACTAGCAAATCAGGTTCAGTCTGTAACTCTGTATGTGTGTACATGCCCATACGGAAGTGCAAGATCCCCACCATGTCAATACCAGCAAAAGCGCGCGCGTGCGTACGTCCGTCCGTATGTGCCTCTGTAAACCTTCATAAAGTCCAGCGTGCGAGAACCGTACGGCAACAGTTCACTGCATCGATAAACAACGGCAACTTCGTTCAAGTTTTAAGACCTTTCCCGGCTACTGGAGCTCCCCCTGCCCACCGCACACCATCGTAATGATCTCCAAGCAACCTACGCATCTCCTCTGCTCCCCCTCCTCCATCCTCCGAACAAACCCTAACACAAGTCAAAAAGTCAAACCGACGCGATGGTGATCTTGCCGCCTCCGCCTCCGTCCCCACCGCCGCTGCCGGCGGACCAGGACATCGTCGTCGCCGACAGCAAGTACGGCAGTACGGCAGCAAAACAGGAACAGTAGCCGCTACAGACTACTCAAACAAGCTACAGAAACAGATCCCAGAGCTGATTTCAACAAAGCCCAGTGTCACTGCAGTATAGCCACCAAGGAAGATGTCCCGCCCGAAATGGCGCCCGAAACACACGAAACACAGACAGCTCCGGCTATGTCTTCAATTCATAGTATTGCCCCGTCGCGCCGTCGTAATAACAGTTAAGTACGGGGTCGTACACCAAGTCAAGCATCGCCTCGCCACCGCGTGCCACCACAACACCCTGGCCCCTAGCGAAACCACGTCCTGCCGCTTCCGCCGCCATCGCCGCCGCCGTCGGCGGCGCCGCCGTCGCACTCACCCGCAAGACCTGCGGTTCAGTGGCGGAAGCTGGGGCGGCGGCGCCGCTTCCGCCACTGCCACCTCGCCCAACGCCGCGCCCGGTTTCAATTGAGACCCCCAGCGACTTGCTCGCCGGCACCACAGGCGGTGTGAAGGCACGGTGGGGATGCAGGAGGTCTAGCGGCGTGGGTCGTTGATCCACTCTAGACCAATCGTCGTACTGATCCAAATCCCGTACATGCCCCGCAAGAAGCGCCTCCTCATCGAGCAAAGAATCCAAAACATGGCGAGCAGGGCTGGGCCGCTCGTCGTCAGCAGCGGCAGCGGCGGTGGCAGCGCCTACGCCGCCTAGGCCGCCGGTACCACTACTGCGGCGGCGATTCGCAGGCGCAGGGAAACCAGCAAAAGCCGGCCCAACGTCTTGTGACGTCGTCGGTCCCCCTGCCGCCGCCGCCGTCGTCGTCACTTGCGCATTGCTTCGCCGAATGGGCGGTGATAGCAAGCCGTTGGCGGCGGCATTCCCGTACAGGTCCGGCGGCGACGGCAGCTCATCTGTCGTACCGCCGCCACCGCCGTGAAATGCATCCAGGGAACTGGATCCGGATGCCCGGCGGACCAAGCCGCTGCTGCTCTTGCCGCCGCCGCCGCCGCCGGCACCAACACCGCACCGCGGCGGCCCAGAAGACGACGTGGGCACTCTGTTCACCCCCCCGCCACCGCCGCCGCCGCCGCCGCAGGCCTCTCCATCCGAGCCTGAGGATCCGCACGCGCCGGTGCGGAAATGCCGCGAACCCAGCATGTCATCATCCTCGTCTACTCCAAAGCCACCCCACAGCCCGGCATTCAGCGTGATGGACTCCTCCACGTCCACCTCGTTGGAGGTGGTGGGCCGTCTGTTGCGTCCCGGGACCCGGCCGACCGCTGCGGGATTGCCGCCGCGTCCAGGAGTGCCAGCGGCGGCGGCGCCGCCGCCGCGCCCTGCGCCCGCGCCGTTGCTGCGACCGCGGCCAACACCGCTGGGGCCGCCGCCAGCTGTCGCAGCCAGCGGAGGCAGCCTCTCCCGGTTTTCGGCCTGCGTGCCGGACGACCCGCCGCCAACCCCACCCCCACCCCCGCCGCCACTTCCACCTCCAACAGGCTTTACGGACCCTCGCGCAGCGCTGCCGGGTGCGTTGGGCCGCTGCCTTGACGGGGAGCTGCACACAGATCCGGGGCCGTTGGCGGACTGCTTCGGTACAGCTGCGCCGCTGCCGCCGCCAGCAGCCGCCCGCCCACCGCCGCCGGCAGGCCCCGCGGCCGTGGCCGCCGCCGCTGATCCCGCCAGATTCGGCCCCGACGTAGCGGAAGGTCGGCCACTCACTGTGCCATCGTCCTTACGTTGCCGTATCCCGTTGCCGTTCGGACCCAAGTTACTTGGCGCTGGCCCTTGCCCGCCATTCCCGCTGCCACCTCCAGCGCTAGCTCCAGCGCCGCCGCCGCCGCCGCCGCTAGGCAGTGGCGTCATCCTGACGGCTCGGCTGGGCGTGTTCGCGGGGCTGCAGCGTCCGTTTTGGCTGACGGCTGACGTCAAACTCCGGCGGCCCCGGGTGGGCGTGGGTATGTCCACATCCGAGCCCTGGACTGTGGCTTTACGTGTATTCAACGCCGGGGAGTTGGGTACGGCAGCCGCCGGCGTTGACCGGCCGTTGGCCGCATCAGCTGCGCCAGCAGCCGGTGCCGAAGCCTTTCCCCCGCCGCCGCCGTTTCCCCCGCCGCCGCCAGCTGCACCGCCGCCGGGCAATACTCGAGTCCTTACTCGAGGTGCTTTGACGGCGACAGCATCGCCGGCATTCCCTGCCGCCGCCGACGCCGCCGTCCTTACCGCTGCACATGACGGCGACGCCGCCGCGCCGTCGACATCGGAATCCGATAGCCCATCCGCCGCCGCTCCGGGAGCAGGCACAGCAGCAGCACCGCCGGAGGCCGCGGCAGCGGCGCTGCCGCCGCCGCCGCCGTACCGGTGCGTATGCCCTGTCACGGAGCTGATCCGTAGGTTAGAGGAAAGGATTGAGGAGGACCCGGGACTTCCATCCAGTACACTGCTATGTGCGCCAAAGTCTATGGATGCCTCCATACCGCCCCTAATCGTCAGCACGGAGGAAAGCTGCGCAAAGGGGTTGGCGCTGCTGGCGGCGAGACCCGACGCCGCCGGCGACGCCGGCTGCTCCCTCGACCCTCCCGCTGCACCGGCGGCGGCGGCGGCGGCGGCTTCCGCTCGTAAGTGTCGTAGCTGCGGCAGCGCCGGCGACGCCGGCTCGCCAACACCGCTGCCAGCGGACGCGGCGACGGAGCTCCCGGGCTGGGGCCGGGTGCGGGACGGGCTACGGGTCGGCGATTTGATGACAGCAGGCGCGCTGCCACCGGTGCCGGTGCCGCCGCAGCTGGCGGGGAGGGCGACTTCGTTCTCGCTGATGGTGGGCGGGATCTGGCTGTTGTTTTGTGTTCTCCGGGTTTGCCGTGGCACCAGGGAGGGCGACAGGGGCGTGTCTGTGGGCGCTACGGTGTCCCCCAGACCCTGCTGGAGGGGCGGCATGGCGGTGCAGGTAGACAGACGGACAGACGGACAGACGGGGCAAGCGGTTCTCAGCTTCGTTTGCAATCTTCCAATTTATACCAATTCCTAGTCGCTTCGACGGTTCGAAAACGAACCTCAGGGGGGGTTAGGGGCTCCAATCACGACGGTGCTCCAATAACTTGGGTTTTTCCGGCCTCGTCAGATTTCCTCCACAACCCTTTCCCCGCCCCCGAAAAACCAAACCAGGAGCCCCGGTCTGAACTCTGCCGCCCGATCTCCCTCTTCCTGCAGCACTTCACCTTAAAAAATGCGTATTTCCATTGCCGTTACCATTTCCATGTGGGGCCATCCCACATTCCCATCACCTAACGTAGCAACACCACGACCACCACGGCAATCATGAAGACCATCTTGATCTTGAAGATCATAATCATTTCGCGTACCTGGGCCAGAGACTCCGTACTGATTCGAGCTGGGCCGCTCTGTGCTCTTTTGCTGCTAGAAGAACCCGACCAGGGGGAGGTCGGAGGTTTGCCGCTACTTCCATTGCCACCGGCTCCCCCGGCGGCAGCGGCGGCGGCGGCGCCGCCGCTTGCCACCGCGCCGCCGGCCGCCCCTCCGGGGCCCCCCGCCGACCCTGGCGGCGTTCCCGTGGCGCTCTGCCGCGGCGGAGTCTGCGCGGACAGTGCACGACGACTGCCAAACGGGGAGCTGTCGCCGCGCCCGGCGGCGTCGTCGCCGTTGGGGCTCATGACGCCGCTGCTGGCGGCAGGAGTCGCCGCGGCCGCCGCCACGGCGGCGGCGGCAATAGAGCCGCTACTGCCGTTCGCCTGCAAGCGCGGTAGCTTCATGCCGCCGCCACCTCCCCCGGATGGCGCAGTGGCGGTGGCGGCCGCTGCCGCGGCTGTGGCGGCGGCGGCTGCGCTAACGTATGGCGTTGACTCTAGGGAGGGCAGCGGCCCCGAGCCGGAAGCGGATCCAGGGCCCGAGGTGGGCCCTGCGCCTGGCGTGGGACTCCCCGCCCCGTTGTTTCCAGAAGTAAAGCCGCCGCTGGGGGATCGACCGAGTCTGCAAGGAACAGCGATAGGCGTGGGACGTGGGCGGACATCAGCGTTATGCCAGCCTCTGGGGTCTGTAGATGTGCGTCTGTATGTAAACAGATAAATACGGACGCACATATACACACATGTGGCTCTTTCTTAACGGTCCCCCTCCACACCCACAGAGAGATTTTTATTAATCACTCGCCTGCTCTGTGTCGGCCCCGGCTCCCAAGGCCCTGGGCCGTGGTGCCCCTGACCACCCGCCGCCGCGCCGAACGCCGGCGGCAGCGTCGGTACGGCACTGCCGCCGCCGCGTGCCGTTGGCGTCGACGTACCCGACGACGACCCGCGGGGTTGACCTGCTTCGCTCATGACGTGATGGAGATGGTGGTTGTGGTTGTGGTGCGCTGCGGCAGATGCGCCGGCGGCGGACCCTGCCTGCTGACCCGCCGCCCCAGCCGCCACCGCAGCGCCGGCACCCACTCCGTCGTCCTCCCCAGACGCTCCATTACCGCCCCCGCCACCGTTGACCGCACCACCTTTGGCCGGCGTCGCCTGCACCGGGCCCGTACGGCAGTTAAAGCCCGGAAGCGGCGACGCGGCGCCGCCGTTAGCGGGCCGTCGAGAGGAGCCGGTGGACGTGCCAATGACTCCCAGACTGGCGCCGGCGGCGGTGCCGGCGGCGCCGCCAGCGGCGCCGCCGCTGCCGCCCAACGACATGGTCTGGTTGGGGCTCCCGCCGCCGCACCCACCACCACCTGGTATACCCACGAGTACCAGGCTCCTAGGGTCTAGGAACAGAGTCAGGTAATCCACACAGGAGGGGAACTCCAGAGCCTTCACGGAGGCCGGCGGAGGACCTGCGGCGGCGGCAGCGGCGCCCTGCGACGGGACCGCAAGCAGCAGCAAACAGGTACGGCAGTAGCAGTACACGACAATCAGCATGAAAGTACGGCGTATCAGACATACCTTCCATGGTCAAACCCTTCCCGGATACTGTTTTGTTGGCGATTAATAATGCGACTGCTACTGCTGCGGCTGCTGCTACGGCGCTGCCTGGGCCCATGATAACATGCGAACCACCCCACGTCGAACCCGCGACCCTCCGCCCCGGCCCCCCCTCGGTCCGTACCCCGTCCTGCGGATCCGACGTCTGCGGCGCATCACGTAAAGTGCAAATCCGCCGAAGACGGCAAGTGCCCGCGAGATGCAACGAATCCAACGTCCGGAAGGAGGAGTTCCCAGCAGCTGCAGCTGCAGCAGCAGCGGCCGCCGAAGAGAACGACCCCCCGCCGCCGCCACCACCACCACCTGCCGCCGCTGCGGCTGCGGCTGCTGCACCTCCGCCACCTCCTCCTCCTCCGCCTACTTTGAAGAGTGTCGCTGCCAAGTCCGCCACGGGTAGCACCAGGTTGAGCCAGCTCTCCCGGGGCAGGCACGTGAACGGCACCTGCGAAAACATCAACAGAACCGCAACCCGCGGGCGTATTGCACCCTCTGCATATTTCCCCTACATCCAAGTTGGAGAGAGGCCATCTGAGTCCAGTACAGTACAGCAAGCTACTCGCATTTCGGGTGACACGCCACGTTTTCCTGCAGCTCGACCCGTCAGGGATACCGACTGCTCTCCCCTCCCCTTCCCTCCTTGGCAGCAGCTTCACTCGTTCGTGGTTCGTCATTCCCTCCCCTCCTTTCGGGATCCTGTCCTGACGTGGGGGGCAATGCTGCCGCGCCCAGCATCGCGATACACACACCCGCCAACGCCAGCAAGGAAACCCCGCCTGCCCCCGGGAGCCGGGGGAGGGCCGCCAGCACAGAACCCAACAGCCCCGTCCTCGTCTGTTCTTGACTCGCGAAAACTGCTTTTCCATTTCCGTGTACTCAATAAATTATTTTCCCCAAGCTGCCGCCTGGCAATGCCCCACCTGGCAATGCAGTGGCGAGCACTTGAGCTCTGAAAAGGAGGAGGAGAGGATGATCCGCCGGCGAGTGGCGGTCGCGTCACTGAGGCCCACCTCCACACTGAAGGGAGTGCCCTGAGGAGAGGCGCCCGGCGATAGCGACAGCGGCAAAAGGCCCCCTCAGCCACACGGAGGCGTCTTTGAAATAACTTATCACGAGGCGCGCAAGTCGCAGGTAGCATGATTCCGAAGACCCCTTTCCGCGGATTTGCCGTCCTCAGCACGGTCACTCTTTTACTACTCTTTCTACCTCTAATACAACACAACACACCACAACACATCACACATATTTTTGAGTTCTTCAAGACCGGCTGCCTTCTCTTCAAGACCGGCTCCTTTTCTCTTACACAACAATACACCGCCACAAACGTGGTTCATTGGTCGGCACTTTCGCGACCGCGACCACGACCTCATCGGTTGCCGCTGCCTGAGGACAAACTCTGCACTGCGATAGATGGCAGGTCGCCGCGACTAGCACCGCGGTTGGGCTGCTGCATTTCCTGAAAGCCCCCTTCTTGAACAGATTGCAAACCAGGATGATAAACAAGACAACGAGAACAACAACCGAAACAGTGGTTGACCGCAATGGTAAGTAACGGACCGCGTCACTCAACTTCGATTCACTCACCACCCCAACTTCCAGCTGTAGCAGCAGGTGCGGCTGCACCAAACCCAGAGCGGACCTGTCATCCTTGGGCAACGACAGGCGACATGCGCCGCTGTTTATAAACACGTAGCCCTTGAGGGCCTGCAAGGTTGGCGGTTGGCAGTTGGCGGTTGAGTGTTTTGGTGGTTGTGAGGGTTGGGGCGGTCGAGGAGGATCAAAGAGGCGGGCGCCGCGCCGCGTGGGTGTAGGATAGGTGTGTTCGGGCGTCGCATAAACATGGGCCTGCAAGTCATCTGCATTTTACGTCGTTTTCACGTATTATGACGCCAACGATAAAAAACCAAAGTCTCGCTTGTTGCGCATACGAGTTGTAAACCACGCATTCCAAGGAACCTGTAAAACCTATAACGCCGCCCCGGACTAGCCGAGAGGTATGTAAGATCCATGCTCCAGTCCTCAAACTCGTTTGATTTGCAAATTTAGTAATGACGTTTGCGCTCGGTTTGCCCCCGCACTTCCCCTTCTCCTTTCCATCCTGGCTACCGTGGGGCCGTCCCTCCCTCCCAACGTTCTTCCCGTCCCCCACGGTTCTGTTCTCCCCCACGGATCGCGGTGGAGATCTTGTGCATCCGGGAGCTGCTCCCCCTGGCGCACCCTCTCGCACTCTGCTGGACACACACCCTCCGAGCAGCCTGGGGGACCACCCTGGCGGATCACCCTGGCGAATCCCCAGCCTGGCATGATGGCTCACCTTGTCATAGGCCTTTTGCACGCCTTTCTGCGGCCCGGACACCTTCCACTGCGCGAGCGGGTTTTGGCCCTGAGTCCCTAGGACCTCCACATGCGCCCCGCCCTGGTACTCATTCGCAAACATGACGTGGGGCTCTAGGGCCCGGACGTCCGCGGGCGCGCCTGAGGAACGGACCTTGGCCAAAGGCTGGCCGGCTGCTGCTGCTGCTGCTTGACCGAACGATAGCACACACGCTTCGCGTGTCTGTCACCGAAATGTCACGCCGAACCCGGCGGGCCACCCGCCGGAGAATGCGCCGCCTTCGGAATCCGAGACCGCCTTAGAGCGATGTAAAAGGTTTGGCTGGCGGAGCCTGCTCAGGCCAAGCTGGTACCGAGCAGCAGGGCCCGCGGGCGAGATGCAAGGCTCCTCGCCCGCGGCGCCCCGGCCGTAGTTATCTCATGCAAGATGCCAGTTACGGTGACTTTCCAGCTGTGCTATAAATTGGGAAATTTGGGGCAGGGTTGTCGTAACAACCGGTGTCAAGCTCGAAACGGAACAAGGGACGAGTGGAAGTCGAAGTGGAGACGACCCACAGGCAGGTACAGGTTTCTCTCATCCATAATCATGCTGATGTATGCATGACCTTGACTGAGCTTCGGAACAATAATGCTTCGAAGCCAAAACCCGTAGCAACAACCAATTACTCGGCCTTCAACCCCCAGCAAAGATTGACGATAGGCCGTGATGCGACTCTCAAGTGATCCAGCACAGTCTGGCCACTCACGTTTTGGCTATTCGATGTCCCTCTGCAGTCCGTTCCGCCCAGCTCCCAGTGCGCTGCCGGTGCACAAGATATAAAGGATGCACGGAACCGAACAATGTGTCAAGAAGAATTATATGTTGAAATTCTATCTGGATTTGCTATCCCAAAAAGTTTTGCTATTGTAATGGAAGCAAGGTTAGGTAACTATGGCCCTGCAGTTTGTTTTCACAGCAAATTGCTAATGTAATGATGTCAGTATCAAGACTGCGAGCATCACTGCAGAAACAAAGCTGGTGAAACTGCTGAGTGACTGCAGTACGGAGGCTTTACGATCAAAATGCCCCGTTCCATCCGCGACCTGCAAAATTGTTTGTTTTTACACCATCAAATTGTGGATTACCGGTGCTGAGTTCAGCTGGTTGCTCGTCTGGTGTCCACACTCTTTTGTGGGAACTGCGGCCTGGAATATGATTGCGCATCGTCATGCCCGGCTCGCTGCCGCGCCTCATGCTGGCCTTAAAGCTTTGAGGCGTGGCTTTACAACCCAGATGTCGATTTCCCAGGCGATCCGGAGCCAAGCATCACGGGTAATCTTTCGCTTGCAATTCAGGCTTTCCAGGCTACCATAGGCATGCGTCAAACCCTATCATCACCTCTCTTGGCATGAACAATCTCGACACATATGGCGCTCGTAATTCTGTCGTTGGCCATTTCACGCAGGCCGTGAGCACCTGTCGTGCTCAGAAGACCTCCGAGTTTCCTCCCAGCCTTCAGAAGATCGTGGGCGCTTTCCAAATGGTGCCGGACCCGATGGCCAGGTGAGTCTGCAGCGCTCCATGGGACGGCAATATCGAAACACGGAAAAAGGGCGGGAGCTTGGAAAGGGGCCGGTGGCCACGGCTCTCCAGGGAACCCCACATAGTAACAAGCGCCCACGCCTCAGACCAACTCACACATGACACACAAGTACTCGTACACACACATCCACCTACACCTCTTCTGTCAAAAGGAGGGCCTACAGACCAACGGGCCCGGGGCAGTGAAAGAGTGAAACAAAGCAAATCCTAGCTCAGGACTGAACAAGCTATGGCACCCTGATCCACTTCTCACCCCCACCCAAAACAACCCCCCTTGCGAGTAAGCGGCTGCTACACGCTCCTGGACGAGATGGCTTTCTCCATGTCCTGCCCCCCGCCCATCATCTGGTCCCACCTCATCTGAACCCCACCTCTACCCATCCAAGGTGCATCCACGCCTCGACGCACTTCGGCATGTTCAGCGGTTCCAGACCCCAGTAATCTGAGCTTTCTCGCCGTCTTTCCTCCCCCTCCGACCTCACCCCGTGCAAGGCGCTTCCATCTGCTGCTTCCCCCTCACCCCTTCTAACCTCCCATCGGACCTCCCGTCATAAACGTGAAGCCCTTCTGCGCTTCTGCTACTGCTACTGCTACTATTGCTGCCATTATTTCTTTGGTCCACATGATCCCGCTGCTACTACTGCTGCTACTACTGCTGCTACTACTGCTGCTACTACTGCTGCTACTACTGCTGCTACTACTGCTGCTATTACTGCTGCTACTACTGCTGCTACTACTGCTGCTGCTACTGCTGCTATTGCTGCTGCTACTACTGCTGCTATTGCTACTGCTACTACTGCTGCTATTGCTTCTGCTATTGCTGCTGCTACTACTGCTGCTACTACTGCTGCTATTGCTGCTGCTATTGCTGCTGCTATTGCTGCTGCTGCAGGTACAAGCAGTTGTTGTTCTTCGCCACCAAGCTGGCCCCCATGCCCGCAGAGGATCACATACCGGAGAACAAAGTAGAGGGATGCGTGTCGCAGGTGGGGCGAGTGAAGGAGATGGACCGCGAACCATAGTGGGAGCGCCTGGGGTACCCCGCTGCCTGGATCTATTGCCTTGTCTTGCCCTTGCCTGAGCCCACTCGCCCGCGCCGTGCTGCCCCACTGACCAGGTGTGGGTGGTTCCGGAGCTGAGATCTGACGGCAAGATCTACTGGAGAGCTGACTCAGACTCACAGCTGACTAAGGCGAGTCCGTACAGGGCGAAACGGAGTGTGCGAGCGGAAGGGGAAAGTGGAGGAAAAGGGTAATAAGCGGACCCGGGGGATGATCCTATTGGGCGTCCGGGGACGATAACGACACTGCCACACAGTTGCGATTGTTACATAATACCGCTTCTAACGACCTCTCCTGGCGCTCTTGCTCCTCGCTGATGATATAACCTGGTCAGGGTCTGGCCGCCTTGCTGGTGACGGGCCTCAGCGGCTGCACCCCCGCGGAGATACTTTCCGTACAACCCACCTTCATCGAGATGTTAGGACTGAAGCAGAGCCTCACACCCAGCCGCAACAACGGCTTCCTAAACATGTTCCGACTGATGCAACGTAAGACGCTGGAGCTAGTGGCGGCGGCGGCGCGAGCTGACGGCGGCGGCGCCGCCGCAGGTGGCACCGCCGCCGAGCCGGCGGCACAAGGCACCAGCAGCGGTAACGGAAACGGGGCCACGGCAGCGACGCCAGCCGCCACTACTGCAGCCAGCGGCAGCAGCAGCAGCAGTAGCAGCGCGACGACGACGTCATCAACGCCTGTAGAGGACGGCATGCGGCGAAAGCTCTTGGCGTCGTTGAGCCCGTCGGTGCTCAACATCTGGAACGACAGTGCGCAGCATGCAGGGCATGCGGGTGCAATGGCGGCACGGCACGGCAAGGCGGGGGAGACGGGGGAGACGCACTTCCGAGTGGAGGTGGTTTCGGAGGCGTTTGAGGGGATGACGCAGGTCAAGCGCCAGCGGATGATCTACCAGGTCAGTGGGGGGGGGGGATGGGGGCCGGGGGTGGGGGGAGGGGTTGGGCTAGGGTACCGGATGTTTGCACGAGTGCAGAGGTGATTTTGCGCATCCCGGCGTCTGATAGGTAGTCGCACATGTGGCACATGTAACTTTGGACTGCGCCCGTTTGTATGTTGACTGTCCTCCTTTCCCCCCTCCCCCTCCCCGCTCCACACACCGGTGCTGGTTGCCCTTGGCAGCTGTTGGAGGAGGAGTTCGCGATGGGGCTGCACGCCCTGTCCCTCGTTACACGAACACCCGTGGAGGCGGCCGCTGCTGCTACTACTAGGACCTGAGCAGGCGGAGGTGGTGACGGGTGGGGGCAGACGAGGAGCCGGAAGGGGGAAAGCTGCGAGGTGGTGGTGGTGGTGGTGGTAAAGCTGCGAGGTGGAAGTGGTGGTGGTGGTGATGGTGATGGTGCGTGAGGCGCTGATAGATTGGAAGGAGGTAAGAAAACCCTCAGCTGACGGCGCTGATGAGGTGCCCCCGGTGATGAGACTCCGCATCACGCTGTGTGTGTGGACCTCTCTGTAACCCGGGTGAACAACACCCACACGCCGTATCCGAGCACTTGGGGGGCAATGTAATGCTTGAAAAGAGAGGAGGGAAGCGCCAGCGAAAAGAGCGGGAGCGAGGAGGGAGAGGGAGAGGGAGGGAGGACGTCTCCTCCTTTCAGAGTGAGAGCTGACCATCAGGTGGCGGGGGTGCGGCCGGAAGGACACTCCGCGTGGTCAGGGCGTTACGAGTGGGAGCTTGTGGGGGTTGGGTCACCTTGGCTAGGCTGAGATGGTGCAGAGGGAGGCCCGCGGGCAGGGGCAGAGGTTAGTGGGGGGAAAGACGAACCACAAACGAGGTTAGTGGGGGGAATGCCTGAAGCTGAAACATATAATATATATATATATATATATATTATGATATATATATATATATCACGTTATACATATGCAGCTCTCGCGCAACAGGCGCTAGGGGATTTTGGGGGGGGGGGGCGATCGGTGGTACGGGAAAAGGAGGGGGTAAGAGGGAGTCGTAGTAGCGAGATAACGAGGACAGAGGGTCAGACGGATGAATGGAGTGCGGCGATGATCATTTCGCCGTTCGTCTGAGCTGATGTTTGTCTGTTTGTTTGTCTGCCTCCTTACAACAATGAGGTACGTACGGTAACGGTGCTGTAACAGGAAAAAGGATTTGATGGAGTGAAAATGCGCCCTATGACACATCGCAGAGGCCACTTGCTTTCTCTTTCTGCATGAGGAGGGAGTAAAAAAAACAGATAGCGATTGGGACTCGGCTGCGATAGTCATTTGCACGTGTGCGCGTGTATGTATGTAGTGTTTGTACGTATGTGTGTATGTATGTATGTACGTATGTGCGCGCTAAGGCTATGGTTGTGGTGTTGCAGATGCGGCTTGCACAAGCAGATTGTACGGGTTTACTGCTGAAACGCACTGACCCACAAGTGCTGCTGCAGCATGCCAGCTGAAGCTGAGGCCGGAAGAGGTGAAGTGCCGCTGACGGGATTTCCTTAATTTCATGATGTTGGTATTCATTTAAATATTGCGCCGCAGGAGGGACAGATCGATTGATTCAAACACGCCGGCAGTTAACGTAACGGTCAACCCTAAGTCCCGCGATACAGGAAAAGACCACCACTCGGGAAGGGAGACACGTTGCTCATTGCACTAAGAGTGTGCGGTTGAAATGCCGTGTAAGACCTGGTTAGAAGAACTTACGCGGAGTCGACTGTCAAAAAGATAGGTGACGATGCTTTTTGTCAACACGACATTCGGACCGTTCACTACGGGACCGGAAGCTGCACCACACGTTCGCTTACGTGAGTGCCCCGCGGTACCCTTGATCGCGGTGGGGTTCGAACCCCCCACCGGGGAATGGGCCTCCCAGGGGGAACAGATCAAGAACATAGACCACCCTAACCATATGCCCATCACTCATTCACCGCCAGCAGTTCCACGACCACCGCCGCCGCACTGGCTTCACCTCCACCTCACCCGGGCGCCTCTGTGTGTGGGGGGGGGCCATGCTGTGGCAACACCACCGGGTCCTGGCGATCCGCACGTTCGCTCTTGAGATGTGCCTTGGGCACGTGCCAGTAATCGCAGCTATTGGAGGTGCTCACCTCCGGCAGGAGCAGCAGCAGTAGGACCACGGTGCCCTCCTCATGTTGACTGCAGCCGCAGGTCCATGCGGACCGACAGTGGGGAACAAGCGGGGAGGGCGCGTGTGGAGGGGAATAAGTCAGCGTGCGATGTGTCTATTGCCGGGTCATAGGATATCAAGCGCGCAATTGCACCTCGACAGTACGACACAGTACGGCTGACATGTACACTACAACATGCGATACATCAACAACCTACGTGGCGGAACCCGTAATGCCGTACACTTACGTGAGGTGTTTCCTCTGATGGTCGCAACGTCCGGAGGGCAACACACCTTGCGGATCCCAAGGCCCGGTGAGGTGTCCGGTGAGACGCGCCAAAAGGGGGGAACGAGAGTTCAGGATGTCGGTTACGGGTTGCGACACAAGAAAAGCAATTCAAGACCAAGGCATGCACACATACACACACACACACACACACCACAACAACGCAATACCATGCTTGGCAGGCGGCCGGCAGCTCTAACCAGGATTTGCTGCGCGCTAAAACATTTCCTAGATCTTTGCCGCGCTGCGCTACGCTGTACTGTGCTGCTGTTGCTGTTCTTGCTGCTGCCAGCCGCCTGTCGATTACGACTGGCCACTGCTCACAATCACGCCAGGCCTACCCTCCGACCTATCATACCATCCCACCATCTTATCCCCCATCACCCACTTGCCTTCGGCTTGGTACGGCACGCTCACCCCCAGCAACGCGTCCCTCTCACGTCCCGAGGGCAGTGCAATGCGCCCCGCCAAACCGACGTGCGGGGTGACGGAACACATCATGGGGGAGGGGGGGGGAAGGGAAATGGAGAGGGCCAAGAAGAAGGTCGTCAGTCGGATGACTACGAAAACTGGACAACACTGCCCGCATGTCACACACCTAGCGGCCAAGAATCACTTTAAGCATCACAACACGCAGGGTGCGAGCTGAGCTGGGTCAAAACCCTCCAAAGGGGTTCCCCTTTAGGGGAAGACAACCTGCTGCGTTAAACCCTAGTTGACCCTGAACGCGTGAAGTGGGCGCAACGCCTCCCCAATACCCCACCCCTCACCCAATCCCACGCACGCACTTGCACCCAAAATTGCAAGGCATGGCCAGCCCCAGTCCGCTTGTAGAATGGGGATGCTCCTGGCATCCTGTGGCCGACACGCCTTACCCAGCCATCGTGCCCAAGCGAGGCGCGTCCTGGGAAGAAGACAACACAGTGATCCATCCACATTTCTTGTGTCTGTTAGCACGTCATATGGCGTGACAAGCAGTGACACATGTAACATGCAACACGCCTACAAGGCTGAGCAAGGCGAATAGGTTTCGTGTGCGGCAGGCGAACACGGCGTGTCGATTATATCATTACATAGACCGCATGCCGATTACCGCAAGTGGATTACCAAGCTCGGCCATGTTGAGAGGGGTTCACTTCATCGGTGCTATAGTGCTGGTGTCGTACAATTCTGTGTGTCGTACATTGTGGAGCACCTTATTTTGTTTTTCATGCCGTGGTCCGCGCCACTGTGGCAATTGCATGGACGGGTTTGACGCCTAATCTACCTGTCGAGCGGGTCCCTGCACGTCCCGTCCTCCACGGTACAATCATGCTTGGCTGACGGCTAACAGCGCTAACCTGGACTTGGTTTTAGGACTGGATATTTTCCTAAAGAGCTTTGCTGTGCTGCTTTCGCTGCTACTGCTATGGCTGCTGCGGCGGCGGCTTCGGCCACCAGCCGCCAGCCAAGCACGAATGCATAATCGCACGCGACATGGCACACAGGGAAACGCAACGGCACGGCGCTGCGAAGCGTGTAGTAAACCGGTTCAGGTCCACGCGAAAACACATGCACACATCATTACCCACAATTATTCAAGAATCCACGTTGTCATGAGACATCATAATCATCACGCACCAGCACCAGCACTAGCACCAGCACGTACACATACACACGCATGTCCTACACACACATGTCGTACACACACACACACCCCACAGGAAAGCAATCATGTGTGGCTGACAGCTGGCAGCGCTGACCTTTTGTGAGCTTTGGGGCTGAAAACCTTTCCTATTGGGGCTTGCTTTGTTGAGTTAGTTTTGCTGCTATCCCTATTGTTGTTGCTGCTGCCTGCCGCGAGCCAAACATGATCGCACAAGAACATTGGACATGGCACGGAAGAATACACGAGGCGCTTTGCAACGTAGAGCACACTCTGCACAGTACGCTGTGGCACAGCACGATACGGCATGGAACGGCACTGGACGCAACGACATACATAACATCACCACAACACCTGACTCATTTCACGTCTTATTCATCAATCCTACTTAAAATGCGGGCTTCGGACGCCTAGGCCAAGCGTCATCGTTCCCATGTGATCATGATCAGCGCGACAGCCATGCCTAAAATGGTATGAGACAAACAGGACAAACCATTCAGGATTCAGTAGTGGGCAATGTGCAATGCTCAGTAGTGGGCACATTGCCCACTACTGAATCCTGAATGGTTTGTCCTGTTTGTCTCAATGTGCATGGAAGAGCTGAACGGCTCGCTAGGCAAACTGGCAAGCTGGCTGCTGCTTCCCGGTTACCTTCATTTAAGCGAGCGAGCAATTTAATATTTCATATATTTTAGATGTTGGTGAACATGGAAGGCGGTTCAATTTGAGCAATACTGCGCTAACGCTTAACTGTTATGCGTGGGGCCGGGCGTGCAATTATCCCAGCCCCAAAAAATTTTAATATACGCTGCTATTCATCCGGGCACGCGTGCACAGCGGCCGCCAGCGACCATAAGGTGTGGGCACATATCCTTGCCGAAAAGGCAAAAGGATGGCAGCATATCCCTAAGAAAATAATATAGAGACATATTAGATTCGTATGCGAGCCACTCGTGACCTGCAAGGCTGCGAAGTGGAGAGCTGCTGTTCGATGGCTAAGCCTTCTCCAGCTGAAGTTGACCACCTCGTAGGTCATTTCCATCACGAATTATCTTCCGGTCGTGAGGTTATTGCTTATTGTTTGCATTCGGCGACCGTATGAAAGTTCGACTGGTTTCATCAATGCCGCACTGTCTTGCCATATGAACCTGACCTATATAGTAAAGGTCAATTGGGGGCCAGGTAAAGCTGGAAATTGTAAGCCCTAAACAGTCAAGTCGTCAGAAAGGCTAAACTACCCAGCTGCGGAAGGTCCACTGTAAAAGGTTTTGGCGCATCTAAGCCTAAAGAGTTGTTTAACATGCATAACAAGCTTTTATATATGTATATGAAATCATAAGCGTATGAGTTACCGAGAAATATGTTGGTCGGCATTGCGCCTGTTGATGGCGTACGGGGAGAGTGAAACTTGGAACCTGTCCGACACCGTACAGCACCGGATTCCTTTGTTGATGTATGCCCGGAAAAAGGGCTGGAAATGATCAGGCTGAGTTCGGAGGCGGGGGCACGGCTGAAAACCGGCGCAATGAGCCGGTGCACATGTGAGAGGTTGAATACGCCGGTGGAGTCTTATGTGCAAAGACACCTGACATGCTTGCTGGCTTTAGTGGGAAAACCAGTTTGGAAGCAGGGCATAGGAAGCTGAAAAGCGCACGCCCGTGTGACGATCCTGTGGTCCGCATATCGCGGCTTCTGGTGAAAATTTGGGTTTGGCGAGATGATCCTCCGTCGCCTAATGGCCTTGGGCGAGATAGCCGGTCATGTGCAATCGGCGGAAAGACAAAGCCCGGCACACAAGTGGAGAACAGCGATTGTCTGTCTGGGAAATCAATATGTGATCACCTTTAGAAGGCCAAAACTTACTAGTTAGCCTTGGGACCGGGCTCGCTGCGGCGTGCATCACATCTTGTCACAGCGGCTCTTGGAAGGCTGCCACGACAGCGCCACGAGATACTGCTTCGCGCAAAATCATATGGGCGCTTTCATCTCACTACTCGTGTCATGGGGAACATGTGCTTTCCCAGCAGGACGCGTGCCACACAGCAGCACCCCGCGCGGGCCCCGCACGCTACGCCCTCTGCCTTCTCTGAGCTACCTCCCCCCACCCGTTCAGAACGTCATCCGGTTACAGGCCCCGTGCCCCTTCATTAGACCCCACCGCGCTAATCCAGGAGGTTTTCGTCCCCACCACTCCTTACTCCCTGCTGCTGATGGGCACTCGCACTGCTAGTCCGACCCCTCACACCTCACACCTCGCTGAGGCGCTGTCCCATGCGAAGTCCATACGCCCCTCCATACACCGCAAAACTCATCCACAAGCGCTTTTGCCTCTCCCATCACAAGCGCTTTTGTCGAACACTGTTATCTCTTCCCCCCACCCCCACCCCCAGCGCTAGCGCCGTTCTTGTCCCCTTCCTCCCCGCCTGCGAGCTTGCCCCTCTTGGTGTTGCGGGTGTAGGCCCGGAGCACCCACTCGTTCTCCGCGTGCGATTGGTCCATGGTGCCCAGCTTGATCTGGTACAGCTTCAACTCGAATCGGGGACCGCACTGACGTCGTACGATGGGGAGAGGAGGGAGGGGGAGGAGGAGGAGGGGGAGGCGGGGTGAGTGGGTCCGGTGGGAGGAGTGTATGGATAGGGGCTGCAATGGGGCTAGCGGCATGGCGGCATGTGCGGCATGTGCGGTGTCGTGATGGTGGTGGTGGTGGTGGTGGTGGTGGTGGTTGGCCTTCGTGAGTGTCTTTGGCGGTTCAGGAGGTGGAGTTTGGTTTTCGTCTGACCAGCAGCTCAGGAGCTGACGTATCTCTCCACTCGCCACGAGGGGCCGCACTATTGCGCCTCTAACCAACCTCAACCCCAGTAGTAGCAGCAACAGCAGCAGTAGCAATAGCAGCAGCAGCAGTAGCAGCAGCCCCAACCCCACATTATCGGGTATGGGGGCCCTACCCTCCGTACCTCCGTCAGCTCAATGCTGCTGGCTCCCTTGGGCTCGCTGTAGGTGTGGTGGCGGAAGGAAATGAAGTCGTTGCGGTTGGCGAATGACACGATGCGCTTCGAGTCGTCCTGAGGGGTGGAGGGAGGGTGTTCGGCCAGTCGCTGGACAGAGAGATGCACTGTGATGCACTGACGGCGGTGTTTGTGCGCGGTGGAGGAAGATTTCATGAAACCAGTCATGCTAAAAGTTTTGTCGAGGTCCAAATCACTAAAGCCTGGATGGGGCAAGGGGGGGAAAGACGAACCACGAGCGAGTGAAGCTGATGCCAAGGAAAGAGACTGATGCGCCAGAAGTGAAGAGGGGCAAGGGGGAGTGGGAGGGAGAGGGATCAACAGCGGAACACGGAGGAAACGACGACAGCTGGCGACTGCCGCTCAGGCTCCTGCTGCCCCCTTGTGTTGCAGATTGGCAACTCACCCATCATTCCAGCTCACCCAGACACGTATGTATGACGTATATGTGTGTGTGACGTAAGACGTGTATGTACGACGTATATGTGCGTGTGCCGGGGGAGGGAAGGGGTTAGCCTGCCACCCGCCGGGGAGCCGCGGGAACACATCATATCAGCCGAGTAGCCAGAGATACAGAGAAACTACAGCTGTGCGTGTGTGTATGTGTGTATGTGTGTGTGAGTGCCGGAGCGGCAGTCAAGGTCTTGGCCGTACCTTGGGCACCGGAAAGAGGTGTTTGAGGATGTTGGCGGTTCTCTGGCCCAGCTTGGATCCCAGGTTGTCGGTGATGAGGTGCGGGTAGGCCTCGGAGATCGTGCCGACCTTTCGAGGGTGGAGTGAGCGTGGTGGGGGCGGGCGGGTGGGTGGGGGCGGGAGGGCACAAAGCGGACAGCGGGACAATACAGCGGTGATGGATGCGGCGATAGCTGCGCGGAGCAGCGGCCGCAACCCCCGCAACCCCCGCAACCCACTCGACTCCCGAGCACACCTCCGGTGGTACGCATCATCCCTCTTGAAGCCTTACACATTACAACAGTACACACACCTTCCCAAGCTTCGTAAAAGCCTCGTCCACCGTCCACCGACCCTCCTTTTCCTTTCGCCCCTACACCTCCTATCCTCCTATTAGGCCACCAAACACAACGCACATACATACATACATGCACACATACATACATACACGCGCGCGCGGGCGTACCTCCTTCTTCTGGCCGATGTCGTGTCGCAGCACGGTGTTGAAGATGCCAAAGTAAGCAGTGGGCCCGTACGGCAGGTGACACACCACCATGCCGTCTGTGCACAGGTTGTCGCGAAACGGAAACGAAAACCGGGGAAGAGGGAAATCAAAAGCGCACGTAAAGATGAGGGACGACGGGGCCCGAATAGGCCATATCCTTTAAGAAGACAATGGAAATGTATTCATTTCTTGCATTCCCCCCAAAACGCAGCAGTGACATACATACACACGCACATATATGTGTGTGGACATGCACATCATTTCCCTTGCCAGTCCCCCCAAACACAGACCACACACACACACATCCGCACCATCCGCGCAAACCGATGCACACACATACATACATACATACACAAACACACCTGGCTCTCCTCGGTGTTCATGCAGCACCACTATGTCAGTGAAATCATGTGTACGACATGTGTCCACGAGCTCCTTCAGGATGAGACCACCTCGATTGATGCGCTGACTATTGGGAATGACCAGCTTCACCTCCTGTTTAAGCGGATTCATAACGGATTTAAGAAAAAGGGATTCCCAGTAGGGTGTAGTGGGTGGGTTCATAGTTTAACGAAATTCAGTAAATGAATGCGTTACGGTGCAAGGCTTGGGCGCGAGTCTTTCGCGCCCATGTCTATACCCATATCGTCGCCACGAGCATTAAGCAGCAGCGGCGTACGGCACAGAAGTCCATCAAGTCGCCGCTGCACTACCTACCGACTAGCCGCCGTATTGCTCTCTCACCCTGATGACCCAGATGGCCCCGTGCTGAACCCCCAAAGGAATGATCTCCCATTCACCACCACCCCACCACCCGATCTCCACACACACACACACACACACACATACATAGCACGCACACATACATAGCGCCCGGGTCGTTTCCTCTTTTAACATTTCGTTCCCTGCGACGCCAGCGGAGCCCTGCTAAAGGACCCCTGGAGCCCTGTCTCCAGACCTTTTTAAGCAGCATATCTTCCTCCACTCGCAAGGTGTTTCAGCCCTTCAGCCCGTTCCTGCTCGTGCTACCCCCCAACGGTCCTCCAGCCACCTCCCCGCTCGCTAGGAACTCCTGCGCCACGCAATCCTCCCACCCTCACCCTTCCCCCTAGGATAGGAAGGGAAAGGACACACAGACCCGGCCCCGGACCGGTGCGGGGAAGCCGGGGCAGCCTGGCACCTCCGTTCTTAACCACATCTCTGGCGCCCTCTCTACCGACCGACGCCCCCCACTCTCTCGCCCGACTGAACCCGCACCCACTTTGGCGAATTGGGTCAGGCGGCTGGAGGGGTCCCGGCTGGTGGTGATGAGAACCTTGGGGTCCACTTCCCCCGCGTGAGCGTATTCATCGTCCACATGGCTGTGTTCATAAGTACGGCAGCGTACGGCCGCGCAGATAGGATAGGGGATGACAGGACAGCATGGGTGTTTACCATGTGTGTTTGGAAGTTGAGGGGATTACACAATTGATTACCGAGGTTAGCAAAGGAGCAAACTGAAAGAGTTCTTTTCCTGAACGAATGTTGAACCCGCCATCATCAGAGTCAGGTATTCTTGGCAGGCGGGGTGTCCGAGACACGGGAAAAAGCAGCTGTAGGAAGAGACGTAAATAGCTGAAGGACGTGGGTTGTGTAGGGTAGACTTAGAAACACACATACCTGCGGGGGACGGCAGTGTTGTCATCTTCAAGTTCCACCTCCCGCCTGAGTGCAGCTTCCTCGCGACGCAGCTCCGTAGGAATGGGCTTGCCCTCTACATGTAGACCCAGGCAGCCAAATAGGGGATGAGCGGAACGTGGGCAAGCGCTTGTATCAGGCCATTTGGTGCGACATGGCCAAATTTGGCTTTCCGCCGAAAACAGGTGTCAGGGAGCCCTCGAACCCAAACCCGGAACAATATTAAGGCAGGCAGAAGTAGCTAAATTACTCTCTATGCTGCCCTATCTTCCCGCTTGGAACACACTGACTTGCTTCCAGGAGTGACTCGGCGGCGGGTCGTGCTCACCTTCAAGCGCTTTCCGAATTAATCGTTTCCGCTCATATGCCGCCCGCTCCTTTCCCTCCAAGCTTTTCCTGTAAAGGTATTCCTTCCTCAACCTAACATTCCTTCTTAACATCCCGACAATTTAGTCGCGAAATGGTATACGTAAGACGGCGCCAACGCAGCAGCGTCAGCTAAGTTATCTATATGGTATTATAAAGTGACTGTCAAGCGGAGTTAATATCGCGCCGTGACGCTAATAACTGCAGGTTCAACAGTAATTCACCGTTGTGACTTTGCCTGCGCAAAACCGTTGTACTATGTCACCTGATGTCGACGTAAAAATGCAGTGGTAGACGGCAGCTAGAGGTTTGCAGACCGGATGTACGGCAGAAGAGCAGCACGCACAGCATGTTGGCCAAGCCCGCTACAACCCACTCACTCGCTTCCATTTGTGCTGTGTCCACAATAGGATCGGAGTAATCCCCTGGTACTGTTTTTGGTAAATCCTCCCAATAGTGGCAGCCCGTGGCCGATACTGCAAGAATGCACTGTGCACACGTCGACAAGCTTAAGTGGGCCAGAAGGGAGCCACGGCATCCGTGACTCCAATCCGATTAGAAGGCTTTCAGCAAGCGTGGAAAATGTATGCATCCGAGCAGCCCGACCAGCCGAACTTCCACCCCTCCGCCTGTGCCCCTCACCCGCATGGGAGCTGCGTATCAGCATGGAGCTGGTTCAGGCGCGCCGTGACACTAACATGGTGACTATGTACGTGCTGCTATGGATACAGATGCATGGTATCGGTACCGTTAAGCCGACAAGTTCTGACAGCTACCGCCCACACAGCGCTGCGACATGTATGATGGCATGCGATTGGAAGCAACGCACACGCTCACTGCTGCTGTTTTCCGTACCGGTGTCCAGATGCGTTCGTTTATCAAGGCCGTTTTGGAGTTGAATACATTAGCGTTTGGAGCTAGATACAGCTGCATAGGGCTACATCATGCTGTGCCATGCCCAGTATCCCTGATCTGCAAGTTGACGCAACGGTGACGGTTATTTCCTCAAGTCGCGATCTTATCTCATGGTATATCTCCTGGTAGGATATCTTCCAAGAAGATCCTGAGCGGACCGTAATTACAGGGGGCTCTTGTGGAAAAATCGTAGGAGACCTGCGGGCTTGACTCAAGTAGCCTCGGTCTACGGTGCCATTGGCGGCCTTAGAGAAGCTTTAGAGGCCCAAGAACAATTTCACGAAAGCTAAAGTCATATGCCAATTTCTTGGGGCATACCCTGCGACACACGCACACACACGCACGCACACACTGCCTGCTCGACCCCTGCTGCAGGGCACAGTAACCCACAAAGGCTTGGTCAACAAATCATGCCGTACTCTCTCGCTTGGCACGTCCGCAGGGATCTGCAGCAGCCACCGCCGCCGGCGGCAACAAACAGCACCCGACAATGTTTCCATATAATCCCTATAATCGACACAGACCACCATGAGCCGACGTACGCAGCGAAACGCATCGAGACATTAGTGCGCCAACTCTCCTTTGCGTTGTCCTACCCTGGACCAAACATAGCCTTTTGGTTCTGGCCTCGCTCCATGACTTTAATAGTAGATTAAGACCCCGAAAACTCCTGGAAAAAGCAATTTTGCAGTCTTTAAGCTGGAATCCCCCGTCGTCGCCTCCGCGGCCATTCTTGTTGATCAGGGTGTTGAAATTGATGGTGCACCGAAAGCAGCCGAAGGCGTAGCCACCTCACCGGCGGGCGCAGGGTCGACACGGCCCTCCGCCACTTGGATAGCCGCTGGGGCAGGAGGCAGAGGCGGCGGCGGCGGCGGCGCAGCAACAGGATCTACATCCACGGAAGGCACCGCTGATAAGCCATCGGCCGCGCTCATCTGCTCAACAGCTGCGGCGGCAAATGCTGGCTGCGAAGGCGACGGTGAAGGCGGCCCCGCCAGGGCCGCGGCCGAGTCAGCAGCTGCCGCGGCCAGCGCCGCATGCACGGCAGAAGATGAAGGACCTGCGCCGGCACCCGTGCCTTCGCCACTTACCCTTCCGCCCGTGGTGCCCGGTGGCGCGGATGGCGGAGAAGACGATTTTGGCGACACTACAGTTCGGACAGGTGGCGGCGGTGGCCGCCAGGCTGGGTTTGCGGGAGGCAGTACGCTTAGGCCGGTGCTGCCGGACGCGCCGCCGCTGTTGCTGGCGCGGCCCGTGCTGCTGCTGCCGGTAGCTCCCGCCAAACCGCTGCTCACTGCTGTCGATGAAGGTGTACCATAAGCCGCTGTGGCCGCCTGCAGCGGCAGCGAGGCCGACGGTGCTATCGACAAAGGGTCCATCTGGGACCCTTGACCCCAGCTGTACGGCATTCCGTTTGCCCTGACTGACGATGACGTCACACCGTACGGGCCGTTGTTACCGGGGTTCGCAGTCGCTGCCGCACGCTCCCAGGGCTTGGGCGGTGCCGACATGCGCGCCTCCGAGAAGGGCCGTGTTGGATCGGGTGGAGCGTCGTTGATATCCGTCTGTGGGACGGAACATGGGAACAGCCATCGATGGCCATCACGGGCTGCGGCGCCAATGGCAGCAAGTCCACGACCAATACGACAAAGTGGTCGTGGTCACAGATAACACTGCGGCCTAAGCTGGCGCTAGATGAAGACAACCAGGCCAACGCAACGACATCAGTAGCCTTCCCTTCCCAGCACCCCCTAGGACAGCTTGCAGTCGAAGCGTACGTTTCTGCATGTGGGTCACACTGCACCCAGCCCTGGCCCTCACCCGGACATTGGGCGGTGTGATGCCCTGCTGCACCATCTCCATCACCTCATGAAAGGACTGCGGGTAAACAGGTTGCTCCGGCGGGGGCCGCGGCACAGTACGACCGTCGGCGCCGGTGGAGCCGCCGCCGCCACCAGTGGCTTGGGGTGTAGCGGCAGGCTTGGGGCCCAGGCCCGCTCCTGCGTGTCGCAAAAGGGACCAGGGAAGTTATGGCAGACCTCGGTGCATGCGGACACATGCGTCACAGGTGCGTACACACACCACAACATCGACGCGTTCTTCCTATAAGAGTCACGTAATCCTCTCGGCCTTAATGGCAAGAAATGACTCTTAACCATGCGAGTACACGTGGCTCTTCTCTACCGGCTTCGCGTTCCTTTCCTTGCTGCTACCATGCTGCCTGGAACACAGACGCCCACGCCCGGGTAACTGGTGAAGTGGGTTTCTTTTTGGGTTAAATGAGCTGCAGATGTTCTCGGCTTTGGGGGCGGAAAACAGCCCGCAGCACGGCGCATTGGGGAAAGAGAAAGGCCGGCAGAGAGCTGGGGGCGAGAGGAGGCGACGGGACAGGAGAGAAGAGCGGTAACGGGAGCAGCAGCTGCCGCAGTGGTGGTGGTAAAGGGTTACACGCAGCAGCATCCGCCGGACCACCATGCGGGCCCACCCACCTACCCAACCAGGTGGGTAAGGTGCGAGAGCCCCTTTGCCGAGGCGGGGCCGGCGGGGCCGAGCGAGCCCGATACTCTTCCACCCGCAAACCTTCGCCCCCCAACCGTCATCACCATCTCGCCTCCATCTCCAACTCCCCGTTCTCGACACACGCCCCGCGCCTCTACCTCACGCCGCTTCACCCTCCGCGCGGGTCAACCCAGACACGGGCAAGTAGACCGCCAGCCAGCAAGGTCCCCGAGACTGAGGCGTCTCCCGGCGGCCGACAAAAAAGCAAAGTAGTATGACAAAGCTACAAGAAACAAGCACACCATGACGCGTGAAAAGCCAACAATGAAGTCAACGAGTCGGGTTCGGCCTGCTAATAGCGATAAACAGAATAAAACCGCACCTCTTCCACGAAACAAGTGGCAAATACAAGTGGCAGTCTAAGCCTCTCCCACCCCTGCTCGTATTCTACATCATACGCCGGAAAGCGTCACGGCTAACACAAACAAGTTACAAGTTACAAGTCACGGCTAACACAAACTAACACAAACTAGAGAGGCCCCCAGGAAGTGAACCCTACCCTTACGCCGTAAACCCGGGGAATGCACCGACACATATTGCCCACAAAACAAGTGAATAGGCGCACAGTCCAGTGCCGATAAACACTGCAGTTTGTCCACCGGCAAAATGACATAGCTGTCAGAGGTTTCCGTTGCCCTTGTCCTTTCAAGCGCATGCAATTAAGCCGATAGCGACACCGCTGTCCCCAAAACTAGAGGCAGCGCCTCTCACAGAGCCTTTGCCGAACTGGACGGGCCGCTGCTGCTAGTCCTGCTTGTCCTTCTTGGTGCTTAAACAAACACTAATCGAAAACGCAAACACTAATCAAACATAAACGAGGAACAGCCCCTGCATGTAAGGACACAACTCAAGGAGAACCCGAGCGCACAACAACTCCTTGCGTAATAACCATGAGGTTTCAGACAGATCTTTAAAAAAGGTTGGACAAACGACATTGTAATTTTGAAAAATGTAAGCAAAGAGGCACACACGAGTGTGCCCATCTCGGCATGCACGCACCATACCAACAACAACTAACTTAGCAGCACAGGGCCCACATGACGTTGACAAGGAAAGCCAGCAACAAGAGCATGTAATGCACCGGCTCAAAAACAATATTCACGCCAGTTGTACGGTAACCAAGACAGTCACCGCTGACAACACTGAAACCGCCGAAACAGCAGCCGGACACGAGATGCACCTTGTCATAGGATGCCCAAACCGCAAACAAGCAATGAGGTCCAGCAGGTTTGACCCGCATTCATAATGACTAAAGAATACACTTAACATAGTACGAAAGATGTGGCCCCAATTACATTAGTATTGGTTCCGGCAGTGGATCCACACAACCAAGCAGCCAATGCCGGTAAGTTCCAGCAAAATTACAGTCCTATCCGTCTAGGCCCACACGCACGCTGCATACATGTTGGGTAGTAAGGATTTGAAAGGAGAAATCCACATGTTACATGTCCCCTCTTTCTCTTCACTCCCAACCCAAAAAGAACGGACTTGACAGAGATACACACATGGATGTACGCCTGGTTAGGAACGCAGGTACTATCACCAAGTACCGAGAGCCCCGAAGCTGATAATGATAACGACTGAACTCTAGTATTAAGCATACCTACCGGGTACAGACTGGTCGTACAGACGGTCGCTGCTGCCGTACTGTCCGGACGCGCTGCTAAGACCACCCATGGGCTGCTGCTGCTGCTGACGACCCGACTGCAGAGAGTGGGTCGAATGTGCCGGTGACGGCGGCGCCGTCACCCTGTACGGCAGATTCTCCTGTTGCTGCTGCTGTTGTCCTGCGCCAACGCCGGGACCGCCGTATGGATTGGCTGCAGCGTTACGGATGGCGCCGTATGGCGTGCCGTACATTGCAGCTCCGCTTCGGCCACCGTCACCGCCGGTTGGACCCGCAGTGGCGGGGCCGCTGTCACCGCGACCATAGTTGTATGACGGCATAGTGTACGATGGCGGGTCAGGCGGGTACGCGTTTGTGTATCCCGCAGCAGCGCGCAGCGAGGCAAAGTTATCCGTCCCCAATCCGCCACCGTAAGGAACGTCGGCACGGCCGTGCATATTCTGGTAGTAGTTGTCCCTGGATGGTGGCGGCGCACCGACGAGCCTGAATTGCAACCGGCGCAGGATGGGGATGGCGCCAGGGAAACCATGCGCAGAAATACAGACATGGAAGGGGGCGTTGGTGCGGGCCAGGTGGAACGATAGGTGCACAGCAAGATGCCGACTGGGATTTCCGCTCTCGACGCAAGCACTCGACCGCTGAGGATTAGGCTCTAATTGACGTGTCCAAAGCCATGTCGCTGGATAAACCTTTTCTCCACAGCCAACCTATATGGTTATTACATGCACGTTCCATGCTTGCAAAACACACTTGAATAGCCCCATCGGAAACCTGTCCCCCATCGAAACTCCCTACGGGCCCCCGACCCCACACCACACCTGCCAGCAGCCTGTCCACGGGTCGGCATGAGGCCATCGACGGCCCCACCGCGCTGCTGCTCCCGCATGAGGGTGACAGCCTCAAGAAGTGCCTGAGATTGAGATTGAGATTCAGGGTCTCAAGTCGGTTGATTAGCGTGCCAGAATGTGATGTCGCGCTTTCCCTTGAGCACAGCTCTTAAGAGCACTGCAAAGATAACTGTTTGCGCAACATTCCGCGGGATGGCTCTTCACATATACGCTCCATCTTCTTCACCATTGGCTATGCAAGCAACTCATTTGCCCGATCTCATGTCTCAAGCTGCTGTACTCCGCACCTGCGTCGAGGCCTTGAGTTCCTCCTGATATCCCTTCAGACTCGTCATCGCCGCGTGAAGCTCCTGAAGAAACGACAGACAGACAAAATCAGAGGTGCATACAAAAGCAATGCAAACACACGTGGTGACTGCGCCAGCTTCAGCTTAGTAGCTAAACACAGTAACTAGGTTGCTTTTCCCCTCCTGAGCTTCAAAACCTCGAACGGCCCCTGTCCCAGGACCGGGCCATCTTTTGAGGTTATTACGCTGCTATCCAAGATTTCGCGTTTTTTGCCCTTCTGTTAGTACTCGTCTTGCCCCTATCGTTCCCTGGACAACCCTCTAGTACAAACGATGTACGCACCTTGCGCTGAGCCTCCTCCGCCTCGCGCCGTTGCGCCTGCCAGGACTCCACCAGGGCACGCAGGCGCGGCAGCACCAGCTGGTGCACTGCCCAGCCAGCCGCGAAGACCACGCCCACGCCGAGTACAACCTTCACGTTCATTGCGTTCAATCGTGTTGAAAAAAAGCAAATAGCTAGGGGTAGCTTAGGCGATAAATACCTACCAGCATGTACACAGGTAGGTATTAGGTTCAGATAATTGAGAAAAAACCTATGGATGGCACGTTCTGCGGGGCTAAATGTTGCCAGCATGTCCTCAGGATGCGGCAGAGAGGAGGCAAAGGGAGACAAAAGGCCCAGGAAGGTCAATTATAAACCCACTCAGTCCGGTTGATGCGTACCTGGCTCCACCGGTAGGTTGGCGCAACCTGAGGTAACAGCGCCGCGGTTCCGCCCGGCTGCACGGCGACCAACTGGGTTGAAGCGGGGTTCACGGCCGTCGCATACGGCTGCGAAGTTGGCTGGGCGGCATATGGCGCGGGCTGGGGTGCAGGGGCGGGTGCAGGTGCCGGTGCCGGAGCGACGGGAGCTGGTGCCACAGGTGGAGGTGCAGGGGCCGGAGGTGCCTCAGGTACTCGACGGAAGGCTTCGTCAATTTCCGCGGCAGTAAGACCCTTTCGCTCTAGGAAGGAGCGCTTGCTGGCGGTGTTGGTGGAGGTCCGGACCTGCGACAAATAGGCCACAGAAGCGAGGCACAGAAGCACGTGCTAAGAAAACACAGGTCTAAAACAAGGGACTCCACGAAGACCAGCGATGGTGTCTAAGCAGAGGGTCCACAGCTGGGGTTCCGACGGTTAAGTCTAGCCACCTGTTCAAAAACAGGAAAAAGCTAAGCTGGTTGTCGTGGCTTAAGAAGATGACTAAACATAAGCACACACTTCTAATATCAGCGCTAAACAGCACATAAGCTTCGCTACACGCCATCGTGGCAAACAGAATTCAGCCTCGGGAGCTCTCTAGCCATACCAGGCAATTTTTTACCTGTGGATGTGAAAGAAAGCCAACAGCGTTCTGAACTTGATCCTCTCGAACGGCAGGAGTGGCCACGGGTTCGGGCAATGGAATTGGAACGCTCGCAGCGATTGGCATCGCCGGTACAACAGTAGGCGCCGGTGGCGAAGTAGTAGGCATCGCAACGCTTGGTAAGGCTGAAGCTCCGGAAGCTCCAGGAACCTGGTTGATGCTTTCCTCCATTCCCTCCCTCACGTCAACTGTTTGCGTAAACAGCTTCCAGTGCAAGGATAGCAAAAGATAAGTCGCCCAATTAATACAGAATAATTATTTTTATTGCGACATTCTTGGTAGATGTAAACCACGTCGTACAGAACGTTTTCCGCCGTACACAACTTCTCTCCGAAAAGCTCTCGCCATAGGCATTTTCAAACCAACGTCTCGAGATCACACAGCGGGATATGGCCGCGTGTCCGCTCGAAGCTCTCAATGGCTTTATTTTGCTGTCAAGCCACTCTCGGAAGACACAGTTAGTGCGATGGCATGCTTGACACGTGGCAACGACCCTCCTAGAGCCTGGATTACAGGTGTAAGGAGCCATCGTGCGGCCAACTGGACCTAAGTGCCAACTCTTGCCATAATTGGCCCACAACCACCAACTTAAACTGGACGACTCGCCAACCCAGATGACCTGACCCACAAAACTAATAGACACCCGCGATGCGTGAAAAGCATTTCGAGACAGAGAATCGGTTTCCCCCGTCTGTGTTAACTCGGCGTAATCTCCCGTCCGCCCCGAAAACCCTCGCGGTCCCGCCTCACCAGCCACGAAAGGGGCCCTCACGACCATGCCGCGTTCCTGCGGATCCCGATGCCAACCCGCAGATAGGAAAAGTTTCTGCCGCAAAGAAATTGCCGCAAAGAAAGGAAGAAACTTCAAGCGTCAAGCAGCTTGGGGTGGGGCGGGCTGGCATCTGGATTCGCAGGGACGCGGCATGGTCGTGAAGGCCCCTGCACAGATAAACCAAATAGTCCGTCCACGAAATGTCCTGGGGGTCTCTCGCTCATGTCCAAGCTTACATGGCCTGCAAACCCACCCGGCGAGAAATAGAAGCGGCACGGAACCCACATTTTATAGCTAAATCATCCGAAGCACGAAAGCGGCAGAGAGCGCAACTTTAGATGCCGCTGCATCAATTGCAGCAGGGACACAGTGTTCACGAAGCCATGGATCCTGTTTAAGACACAGGCCATGTCCCATAGCTCCTGATTTACACACACGAGCAAATGCATATCGTATAAGCCTCCTTCCTGCCACAGCCATGATCTCGGACTTCCAACACGCACCAACCCACCATAATATGCGCATCCTGGGTGGATAGTTGCCTTACACCCTGAGCCGCCGCTTCTTACACCCTCGCTCTCCACAAGTCTCAATTTATTTCCCTAAAAGAGCATTCATCAATCGCTCAGTCGCTAACCAAACAATAATTATACTGGCCCTGCCCTATAAGCACACGAGCGCTCAATCCGCCTGACATCACGCCGGGCTGCGTACATGCGCGCCGTCGCCCGTGTTGGCCGTCGCGACTGCCGCTGTCGACACCGTCAGCCCCAACTGACGTTCCAGCTCTGCCGACGCCGGAAGCGCCAGGGCCACTGCACCCGGCGGACCCTGCAGACACGGACTCAACGGTGAGGGTGCGTTCGCATGTGGTTGGCGGTGATGCAGCTCAGAGCCACTGATGCGACTCATGGGTCCGCCTGGTGCCATCGTGGCACTGAATCCGGGTATGGATTCTGAAGCTGAACCGCTGTCCGCAACACCGAGCCGGCTGTGCTCTGCAATCGTGGTGCTAGGGCCATGGTGGTCATGGATGGACCGGGATGGCGCTGCAGCACCTTGAGGTTTGCAGTGCCTGGCGGACTGGGCCCCAGTCCCCGAAGGTGCTGTGAATGCACGGTAGTCACCTTGCGTGCTGTCACTGCCATCCTCCAGTGCGCCACCTGCCGCCAGAAGTCCCTGGCGCACGCCATTGGAATCGCCATGCAGGCATTGTTGGAATGACGCCATGAGGTGGTGACGGTGGTGGTGGTGGTGGTTGTGATGGTGGTTCATGTCGTGCACGCAGCCAGTGATAGTGTTGACGTCATCATCAGCTGCGGGTGTGGGTGTGCGAGGAGCCGCACCCACGGCCATGGCTTGCTGGGTGTGTACGGCCACGACGCCCATCTCGAAACCTAAATCACCGCCACCGCCGCTTGTGGCACCGCCACCGACGCTGCCATTGCCCTCAGCTCCCAGACCTGCCACATCATCGGAGGCCTTATTGTCCGGGTGGCTCCCAGTTGGCACAGCAGTTACCCAGTTCCGTGCATGGTGGTCTATGATGACCTGCATCGTTGGGTGCACATGTCTTCTTAAACTGAGCCGTGGGCAGGAGCTCACACTCGCAAGGACAGCACACATGTATCATTGCGGGCACATGTATGATGTGTGGAACAGGGAGGTATATCTTCACCCGTGGCAGCTACCCTGTGAAACCCTGCCTTCCCCGTGGCAGCTACCCTGTGAAACCCTGCCTTCCCCGTGGCAGCTACCCTGTGAAACCCTGCCTTCCCCGTGGCAGCTACCCTGTGAAACCCTGCCTTCCCCGTGGCAGCTACCCTGTGAAACCCTGCCTTCCCCGTGGCAGCTACCCTGTGAAACCCTGCCGTTTGTTATAGCCCCAAGAAAGCCGGCCCGGAGGGTAGGCAAAGAGGCGTGGCAATGGCAGGTGTAATGCCGTGCGTGTGGGCAGGATGAAGTGAGATACGGTGCAGCACGCCAAAGACGTTGGCAAGAGCTCCACACACGGCATGTGACAGCTCCATGTCTGTCAATACCGTTCCCTCTCCTTTTCCTCGTGCTTGCAGACATACAGGGTTATTTTTACACCTTTAGGAGGAACACAAACCTCACCACTCCCCCTGCTTGACATCTGTTACGTGAAACAAATAGCGCGAGCATGTAAATAAAGCTCCCTGGTGCTCCTGGCCCAGTACAATGACACGCTGCTGCCACCACAACACTCGGTGCCGCGGGGTTTGCTGTGCTCCAGCCTCACACTTAAACAGCAACTATCCGTTCGCTTTGCTCTGTAAGACTGCACGAAAGAAAAGATTTCATCAATGAACGTTTGAGAATGTCATTCATTTCCTGCGAAAAGCAGCCGCTTAGGTGGCCTTCCACGGCAGCGCGCCAATCGCTTCCGGTGTGAGGAACTTGTCAGTGACCCAGGCCATCTTGTTCCTACCCCCAGCCCCAGGCTGCGGCGGCACTGCTGGGATGCCCGCCGCTCGGGCCCCTATTGGTAGCAGCTAGCAAGGAAGAGATTTTCTTAAGACATGATCCACATTCATGTTTCTCATGTTGACGGCTGGCGGCTTGGGTGGTTTGTTGTAGTGAACTTCCTGAATACTATGCTGAGTATGGAAGTATTCAAGATGTTCACTACAACATGGTTCGTCGGCCATCTCCACACCCACAAAGCACAACGATACAAAAGATTGGAAAAAAGATATACTTAAAGAAACTAATCACTATGGCGTTATGGAGACATCGAAAAGCCCACGGGGTACGGGACCATAATTTTTACGCATGGCTCATGTGCCCTAAAATACGGGGTTTGCACAATTTACCGTCCAAAATGTCCATTATGCCGTAGGTTTCCAACCCTACGTAAATTACGTTACGCTGTCACACCGTAATTTTACGGCCAAATTCAGGGGTGACCATAATTTACTGTAACCGTAAACCGTAAACCGCAGAACCGTATGTTTCCACCCCTAACTGCCCTACACGTACCGTTCCGAATGAGTCGCCCAGCACGTTGACCACGGTCCGGCAGCGGTCGAGAAACCAGTCCACAGCCAGGATGATGGCGATATCCCCTGCAAACTGCTCCAGTTCGACAGCCTGACAGCGGGTGAACGAATGAAAATGAGCCGTCAGGAAGAGGAAAACAACGGAATGTTGATGTGCAAAAAGGCCCAGCCGCCCTTTTGTCCTATGCGCTTCACTTCCGGCTGGTTCAGCGAAGTTGCAGCCCCCGGGACTTCGGCATGGACATGCACCGCCTCAGCGAAGTTCAGCTATACCCATCAAGCACGAACACCTATCCAATTCGCAGCCTCTGCAATCGAACATTACTGGCAATATCTCAGAATGCATTCGCAGCCTTGCCAGTTTATGGCCGGAAGTGTAACTGTAGCGGGAGTCGAAGTATTATCTGCCATGGCAACAACTTGGCCGGCCCAGTCTAGTCCATCCGTCTATCACTATCACCACCACAGGTGCAGTCCTGGTTCTCGTGTTGAAATCCTGACAGACAGGCGCACGCAGACCCCCGCACGTTCTTTCGGGCCCAGCCCCTCCGACTGCTCGCCTGCAGCACCATGAGCATCGTGACCAGGCCCGCGGATGGGATGCCCGCCGCGCCCACAGCTGCCAGCGTGGCCGTCAGTGCGACGATCACGGTCCCGGCCGCGCCCAGGACCACTCCGTGGGCCTGCCAGAGGGGGCGATGGATGGTAGGGATAGAACGGATATCCATTTCACGTACCGAAAAGGTGCATACGTACCCCGACCCCGACCCCGAAAACGTGCATACGTACGTGTACCTGGCCCAGACTTGTCGCCTCCTAAAACGCAATATGGGCTCACGATCTACACCCGAAATGCTTGTAGGAATGGGAACCCCCGCAGGCACAGATATCGCGGAGTAGGTAAGGCAATTGTAGGAAATGGATTGGACGAAACATGGCGCGCGTTAGAGGGAAAGTACCTGTGCGATGAAAATGACTGTGACAGCCTCGTACAGCGCTGTGCCATTCATGTTGACGGTGGTGCCCAGCGGCAAGAAAAACTGGACGACCCGTGGGTCACAGCCCATGGCGACGGCGGAACGCATTGTGATGGGCAGCGTGGCGTTGGATGAGTCCGTTCCGAAGGCGGTGACCATGGCCTGGGAGAAGCCCCTGCAGTGCATCAATGCAACTTCCCATCTTCCCATAGCAATCTCTTCGCATTCGCGTTTTTGGATGTTTTTGCACTTCGCGCAGCAGCATCACATTTGAATATCATCCCGCCGCACCTCCCGCAACGCAACGCGGCGAATATGGGGGTTTGAGCTGAAACAATTGTTGATAAACAAATACGTTGTATCCTTTGTTTTTTTAGCAAGTTTAGCATGTTGTAAATTGCTGATTTTAATAAAATAATTCTTCATGAAAAAAATGAACGTTATCGTGGCAAATGGCAGACGGATACGTTTGTGACAAACCGCAGGACACATCCTTCTCTTTCATTTCGCGAGTGTCTTTTCCTATCGTATCGTACCCCATCCTAACCCCATCCTACACTACCTTCGCTTCCCTGTTACACAAGTCACGACGGCCGCATATGACCCAGATGACTCACATAACCGCATTCAAAAAAGACACAGGAGTGGAAGGAAAGCGTGAGAACTTGGCCTCTTGCCACCCACCTGTACACCTGTCCAGGGTTGCGCCGCGTGGTTACGTAGTATATGATGGGCAGCACAATGAAGCCCCACAGCAGCAGCCCCAGCAGCACAGCCAGGATGAAGAGGCCCAGGGCCACCAGAGTAGCTGCCAGGTTGCAGGCCCTGGCGCAGAGGGTTGAAGAGGAAGGAACGGGTGTTGGAACAGTGGACAGCGCAGCGGGTGGAAGCAGAAAAGTGGAAAATGGATGTGGAGAACCGGACAAAACGCGATAAAATGGGAGGGAAAATAAAATGCGCGATTATGGACGGGGTGAGAGCCCTCAATGTTGCCCCTGTCGACTCGAAAGTCTCGCACCTGTGTGTAAAATTAAGATTGTTCAGTGTCGCAATGATGAGATAGATCTCTGACAGGCAATTGAATGCGTGATCGCAAGTGTTCCGTCATGGCATGCACGCGACCCAGCGCGCGCGTTCACATTAACGCAGTAAACTGAACTGGACAAGGAAACACCCCATGACAACACCCATGGCGACTTAACGCTCGAGAGAAGGTTCAGGCCAATGGAAGGCAGCCACTCATTCGCCTACTCGAGTCATGTCCTGCCCCAGGTATCGTCGTCGTGTGGAGCGACACGAGCGCCCACGCCCACGCACCTGCAGATGGACGTGGTGATGAGCGAAGCGATGCCAATGGGGGACGTCCAAATGACCCAGTTGACAATCTTGCCGATGGCGTCGTTAAAGACGTTGATGAGGGCTACCATGGGTGCCGCCTCGGTACCCATGGCCGACAGCGCTGCGCCCATCAACAGCGACACCGTAATGATCTGAGAAGGGGGGGGGCAATAGGGAGAGGTACACAGGCACACAGGCGTGGCGGTTCGATCGTGGGACCGCGCTTGCACGTCCCAGCGCGCCCTCTTATTCTTAAGGGGCCCGGTTCGGCGCTTCCTTACACTGCCTTCCATCTTGCAACCCTGGCACAAGCAGCCACCTTGGCCTGACGAACAGCATCCACAGACGCGGCACGCTGGCTCAGATTTCATCTAGAACCTATCTACCTACCTACCTACCTCCTTACCTACCTACCTGCTTACCTACCTATACCCAGCGCATTGCGCTTAGCAACCCGGTCGCTCTAGCAACCCGCCCAAAACAACCACATCCATGCAGATGCATGCACCCACCCACGCACCCCGAGCACATTCATGCTCGCCGCCGCCTGGAACACATTGTCCGGGAAGGCCGACTTGATGACCCCCAGGAACGCCTCCACGGGACTGCCGTGCTGTCCCGCAGCGCTCGTGTGGCTGGCCACCTTCGCCTGGTTGGCTGCGTGGCAGCTGCCGGCGTCCCCAGAGCCCGGATCCAGCTGGTCGAATGGGGAACCACGACCGGGCTGTATGGTACAAGCGTGGCGCGAAACGCAGCGCAGCAACGCAGCGCGGAGGAAGGGAAGTTGCGGAGGAGGAGGGCAGCGAGCGGGGGCGCACAGGCAGGCATGTTATGACTTGTGGGAAAGGAGCATCGCGCGGCACAGGATGAGGTTGAAGTGGGTTGTGCAAAGACAAGGCATCCAGGCCGCAACCAGGGCAAATGCGCAATGCTTCCCCTCCGACAGGGATGTGCGGTGTGTTTACAAATCCCAGGGGTATGTGGCCAAGATGAGGGAATGTAATGAAGGTCCAAAAGTGTTGAAAGAGCCGCACGCTCACATTTCCTTTCCTTACCCACCTCTGCTCATGCTCACCTTGCGTTAGTTTCCTTACCAACAATCTCAGACGTTATATTTAAGTTTTGCAGATTTTTATAACCCCGTGCTTACTTTTACGATATTGACGATGGCGATGCCCAGTACCACGGCGCCCATGGTTGTGGCGAAATAGTACAGCAGCGTGTAACGAGCTACCTTGCCCATGTCGGCCGTGGACTGCCGCAAAGCGCACACGCCTGCAGCCAAATACACCTTCAGGTATTAGTCTGGAGCCCTGTTTAGACCCCGGACAACTCCGGATTTAAGAAGCATACGGAAAGAACGCCTCGCACGTGGTACGTTGGTAGGCCTAGGCCTATCTTCACGCGCTTTCCCAAGCTATCCGTTGAAGCTATCCATTTGCGAACGCACAGGAGACAGCTGGGGCGATGCACCTTACAATGCTTGACGCAGCCACAGCCGCGTGCGTGTTGCACAACCGTGTGTCGCGTGGTGCCGCCGTACCAGCACCGTGCCCGCCGTACCGGCGCAGTGCCAGTACGAGCCCCGGGAGGGCCTAAGACCTCTGGGACGCCTGCCCTTGACGTTGGTTGGTAAAACCCCGCATGGCAAGCATGTAATCGAAACCGTTGAGTGGCAAATCGGCCTCCACCGCTCATTTGCCTGTGTGCCCTCGACGCCATCCCCGATCCCATGTAAAACCACCGAGGAACTTCATTCATATGCCATTTCATTCACATATCGAGTCAAGCGCTTTTAATCCGTGTTCGCCTTCCTTAGAAAAATATGGGGTTGCGGGTTTGATCACAAAATTTCGCACATATGGGGTTGTGGACCCCAGGCCGACGGCCAAAGGTAAAATAACCGACAATAACCAAAAGTTGATCCTACCTGCCATAACCGAAGCTGTTATGAGCGGCAGCACAAGCATCTTCAGCGTGCGCATCAGCAGGTCGCCCGGAAGGCCGATAATTTCAAGCGACAGCGGCGACAGCTTGGCAAAGGACAGAGCAGTTCCCAGCACTACTCCTACAGCCACCCCTGCCAGGGTCGCCAGCAGCAGCGGCTCGTGATGCACGCAATGCCTGATCGCCCGCCTGAGGCGGCTGAACCGGACAGCCTGGAGCGCTGCGGGGTTGAGGCGAAAAGCGAGTCACAGAATTGAAGGCGACGTGGGTAAAAAGTAATGGTTGTTTCTCTTCCATTCATGGAACATCCCGAAGGCAGCAGAGGCCCCAGCGCGCACTCGCCTCGGGACCCGGCATGGCTCCTGGCTCCAGGCAAGCGGGTTGTATGGGACGTACGGAGGGAGAGCAAGGCTGTTAGAACCTCAAATCAGTGACCAGTAACACGTGCGACAGCTGGGGTCCTTTGATATATGGCCAAAATCACAGCCAACCCGGCGTACATCTGTTCAGACAGTAGGCGTGCACCTTCTGCCTCCCGTTGGTCTTCCTTGATGTTAATGCCCATCTGGCCATCAACAACGGAGAACGACGCAACGTTTAGTAACCATATTTTCTACAGACTTGCCACATCGGCGCGATTGCTGATGACAGGCAAAGAAAGTTTATTTAGCCATGTAAGTTAGGTATGGGGCACCTACGCATCATCACGCTAGAATAGTCATTACCGTAAGAACATGCTGGATCATCTCAATGCCTAAGCGGAGGGTTGGCGTTGGGCCCGGGAAAAAACATTATCACCAGTTCCGCCGTACGGCGGGGTCGCAAAGTGACAGCCCAGCTGACCTTCTGTCGACCAATGCCCTTTACTGTTTCAAAACAAACATAATTAACTCTCGTGAATAATACTTTAAAACGCACAATTCCGCTGCCTGACAAGTCAACGAATTACCCTAGGCAGGAGCGCGCTCGCTTCTAGCTTCGTTGCACCTTTACTACAAAGTTATATCCAAGTATGACTTAGTATCTGGGTACTCGGTGGTTAAGAGCTGCTTCGCAGATAGGGGAAAAGTCGCTTTAAAATGGCTTCGCCTGCACCCCATCAGCAGCCACAACCAAGTCCTATGGGCACGCCGCGCAACGGGGTTGCACCTTCAGAGCTTAACGGATCTGCCCAGCCACCCGGCAAGACTGAAAAGGTCTGGGTAGGCGTGCGCATCCGTCCACTGTTGCCTCACGAAAAGGAGGCTAAAGAGGCAGTGGCGTGGACAGCTGGGAATCAAAGCACCTTAACATGTTTGGCAGAAGAGAAAAATGCTTACCAACAGTCTACATACCAGTATGACAGAGTGTTCGGGGAACGCACCACATCTGAGGAAGTGTATGCATCCGCAGCGCAGCCAATGGTGAGGTCCGCCATGAAGGGCTACAACTGCACCCTCTTCGCCTATGGCCAGACCGGCTCCGGCAAGACAACCACGATGCGCTCGGTTATGCGCCACGCGGCCAAGGACATCTTCAATTACATAGCTCACTCGCGCGACCGGGAGTTCATGTTGAAAATGTGCGCCATTGAAGTGTACAATGAGGTGGTGCATGACTTGTTCGTCGATACGGACACAAACCTCAAAATCAGCGACGACAAGGACAGGGGTCCCGTTGTCGTGGACCTTACGGAGCAGAGCATCGAGTCCGAGGAGCATCTCCTTAAGATGCTAAAAGCAGTAGAGGGCCGCCGACAGGTACGCATGTGCAACAACCCCCCTTGCCCACGTCCGGGGTCCATGGTTACCTCCAGGTCATTTGTTACAATCCATGTAACACGGTCCACGGCAATCCCCATTGAAGGTGCGGGAGACTAGGATGAACCAGAAGAGCAGCCGGTCGCATCTCGTTGTGCGGCTATACGTGGAAAGCAGAGCTGCACCGTTTTCGACGGGTAGGTTAAAGTTGGAGAGCGCTCCCTTAGGCGATATAACAAATCGATCCTCGCTAAACTGTCGTGGGCTTCTTCATGCAGTAGAAGAGGACGAGGACATCATGAGCGACGATAGCTCCGCTTGCGGGGAAGGGAGCAGCCTGCGGGGCTGCGACAGCCTCAAGGACCTGGCACCCGTACTATCCACGATCAACTTTGTGGACTTGGCGGGTTCGGAACGGCTTTCTCAGGCCAGTGTGACAGACGACTCCGACAGGGAGAAGCTACGGCAAAAGGAGGTGGGTGCAGACGTAACGCTGGCTGGATTCGTCACCATGAACTGAAGTCCGGTATTGTTTTGCGTACGGATGGCACTGCTCTGCACAGAGCCTCATCCTTTCCTTGCTTATTCGGCTTTCCCTGGGGCTTCTCAACAGGGTTTGCAGCTAAAAAGGAAGGCATTAACTGGGGGTATTGGGTGCCTAAGGGATGCCTCGCTCTAAACTGCGTTTGGCTTCCCACGAGATCACAACTTGCAGCCGTGGTGGTCTCTTGTTGCAGGCGAGCAACATCAACGTCAGCTTGTTGACGCTTGGCAAAGTCATTCGTGCGTTGGGCAAGCGTGGCGACCATGTGCCGTACCGTGAGTCCAACCTGACGCGCATTTTGCAGCCATCGCTGTCCGGGAACTCGCGCATGGCCATCGTCTGCACGCTTTCGCCAGCCGCGGGTGGGTGCAGCAAGGCCACAGGGCTGGGGCCTGTAAAACGGCAAACCCCGGGGTATGGTAGGGCAGGCAGGTGTATTAGTTGAACAACCATCTACAGCTAGCCTACAGCTCATAATTGGGACCTTGTATCTACCCGTATGTATGATATTAGAATAGAGCGTTGCACACACCATGACGGGACATGCTATGGGTGTGCTCCTGTACCTAGGTACGTCCCAAGCCATAGCAACGTTGTGTCGGCCCAAGCCGTCGACATTTTTTGAGGCGTCATCCACACTTTGCACGGCGCGATGCACATCTTTGACGGGTCATCCTATTTTCGGCCGGAGTTGTGCACTCGCATGGCTTACTAAACCCGCCGCCGTCAAATGCAAATCTGGATGCGTTGCTGCTGTGCTATGGGTAGGGCGGTCTGTATGCGGTCAAACCCGTAAGCACGTAGTCTGTGCCTGGGGTGCGTACCATCGGCATAACCAGTATGCCTCTCGCTAAGGACACCTTTCTGTGTGGCCCAGGGTCCGTCGAGAACAGCCGGGCCGCGCTGCATTTTGCCAATCACGCTAAGGCAGTGACCATGCGGCCGGTAATGAACGAAGTGCGCAACGAGCAGGCGCTTATCCACAAGATGGAGGCGGAGATCGTGGAGCTGCGCCGAAGGCTGGTAGGCACAGGCGGGCAGGCGCAGGCGGGCTGCTGGCCCGCAGGCACAGGCGGGCTGTGGATGCACGGGGGAACCACTAGAATACTTCAGGATGATCGGGCCTTGGTCTCAAACTTGCTTCAGCAAGCTTCCGCTGGATTACAAGGCTGCTCCGTCCTTATACTGAAGTGATGCACACCTTACCAGATCCCATTTTGGTGCCGTGCCCGTCAGGATCAAAGCAGCACTAAGCAGCTACTTGCTGAGAAGGACGCTCAGATTAAAGCCAAGGAAGATCAGGTGCGTCCGGCTGACCTTTTCCAGGCATTGCCCCATGTCGTTGCAAGTAATCCTGCTTCCTATAAAAATGAGTGCGCATAATCCTGCGAATAGTGCTAGGCGAGCTCACCGCTTCTTCGGCACGAGGTTGGAACACACAGGGAAGTGCACTGTGCACCGCAGCATTGGCATGTTGAGGCACCCGTCCCGAAACATTCATTATTGTGCACTATTGCGTGGGTACCTTGACGGTGCAGATGCGTCAAGCGCTGCAAGAGCACGAGGCGCTGAAGAGGCGCCTGACGCAGATGGAGAAGTTTATCATCCGTGGAGGGTCAGGCAGCCCCGCACCGGTAAGGTTGGCTTATAGATCCGGGCAGGTCGTGTTCTTCTCTGGCCTAAAAGCGAGTCGTCAGCTACTTTTCGCCCACAGTGTATCGCCCCGGAGTGACCGATAGCCGCCCTTCGCTTTCATGCCAAACAGGCCCTGCGGCGTAGCTTCGATGGCGTGGAATCTTTGACAGCGTCGTTAGCAGCTGGCGGCAATGGACACGGTAGCCTAGGTCGTGGACTGGGGACTTTTGGTGCAGCCGGCGGAGCTGGGGTGCGGGCGTCCTGGACGCCTACCAATCCATCGCCGCTCGACGCCCGTGACAGGCCAAGTGGTGGAAAGACTGGAAAGGGGCTTGGCAGGTGCGCATTGTTCACGTGCCTTGAAATAAGATAGAAGTCTTTCTGGTGAAAGCACCCCGGTTCCACGTCGGGTTGTAATCATGCCGTGTGGTGCGTGACTCCATCTTGCGTTCGTCAATGGCAGGTCCTACGCGAACCCGAACCGGCTATTGCTGGACTACATTATACCGCCAAACGTGCGCGAGGCTGTCAACCGGCTTCGCAACGAACATGCAGTGTTCCGCCTTGGTGCGTCTCCAGCCGCGGGGAGGTTTGGACAAAGTGCAGACGCATCAGCTTACAACCTGCGACTGGAAATCGGCAGGCTGCAGGTACGGTGTGCACGTATATGCGGTTTGGGGATGTAGTATGGGGAGCATAAATACCCAGCTAGGACGGGATGCTGCTGAAGCGCGCATGCTTCTTCATATCGGACAATTCATGTCAGTAGCAATTCACTCTGCCCTGAGGCGCAGTCCACCTTACGTGAATGCAATGCAGACACCTGATGGGCAAAAAGCGCAGGAGGCGCTTTCAGCGCTGCAGGCCGAGGTCCGCTGCCTCAGCCAGCAGCCCGAGGCTGCAGCAGCGTTCGCAGCTGCTGCCGCCGCCACTCCCGATACCGCTGACCAGTTGCTTGGACAGCTGACGCAAATGCTCCTAACCATGGAGCAGCGTCAGCAGGATGGGCAAGCGGCTGGATCCCAGGCGGCGGCGGCTGCAGCAGCTACGAACGCAAACGCAGGTGCAGGTGGCTCTGGTGGCGCCAATGCGTCATCGGCTCCCAGCCCGCAGCCTCAGGAGCAGCAGCGGCCGGTGGTTCAGTCGGAAGCGGAAGCCAGCACGATTGCTTACCTGCGGGCCGAGGTTGTGCGCCTGGAGAGGCTGAAGGAAATCAACCTGCAGACAAACCAGGCCATCGAATCGCTGCTGCGGAAGGTGGCAGTGATGGAGCAGGCCGGCCTAGGTAGGTACGATGGATAGCTCTGTATCTTCGGATGTCAGGTGTTGCATTGGGAAACTAGTCATCTTTAACCTAAATCCGTGTGACCTTCCTACCGTGGGGTTTCCCTCCTCTAAATCGCATGCTAACTTGTGCCAAGCGGGGCGCTGCACGCAATCCAAAGGCCACATCGTGTGCAAAGAATGAAAGTGCTCTTGATTCGGTGGCCATGCTCTGCTGGAACCATGCAGGTGCTAGCGTGCAGCTTGATGGTCTGCCCCCGATGCCGAGCGTGGTAGAGCGGCTGCACAGCGCGCTGCAGGTGAGAAGCTCGGTGCCTACTGTGAAGTGTAATAGGGCTCTTGCTACGGCGCAACCATCGCGCATCAGGAGGCTGCAACTGCCAAGCTCCGGGGTACTCAGCTGCCTCGTTCGCGCTGTATCGCAGGAAGCTGATGCACTTGAGGAGGATGACGCGGAGATGGACGCCGCTGGCATGGAAGCGGGCAACCGCGACGATGCCGGTGTAAGGGTGAACAGTGTCGTCACACCAGCTCGTCAGCGCGTAGTCTCAGCAGATGATGGCGAGGTGACCAGTGCCCCCCGCTATGATTCCCCCAGCACCTCGGCGCAAGTTGCCGAAGCTACCACCACGGCGGCGGTCCCCAGCCCTGCACGGCTCACCGGGAACAAGCTGCCCCGACATCAGCTGAATGTCGATGATGCTGACGATGGCAGCTTCGCCGTGGTTCTAAAATCCCCGCGGCGCGCACTGGTAGCTTCACCCCATGGGGCTGCTGCGCCTGCACACTCTGGTCCACCCGGAGCAACGCCTAACAGCCGAGTTCATCCCGGTGGTGCGTCTGCAGGCGTCGAGGGCATCCATATGCTACCGCCGTTGCCACCACAGGCGGACGCTGCTCAGCGCCGTGGCGCCGACAGGTAAGCAACGTCGTTATCTTAACCCATACTTCCCCCGTGGAGAAATCTACCCTCTAACCCAAACATTCCTGCTGTCATACAGCTTGATGGAGAGACATGCTGGCTCACAACCCTATAGTGAGCAATCAGTGCCGAACTCCGCCAGTCATAGCTATTGAAGGATGGCACCTTGCATTGAAGGTTTGCTTTCCTGCTCTGACTACATTCGGCACAAGACGCGGAGGACCTAAACGGGAGCTGCGTATTTACTGTAACGGTAGAACCTCGGCACGCAGTAGCTTTATTTTATTCGGTATTTGTGTCGCTGCGCATCCTCGTGTGCTGCTCACAGTCGCCGTCCCCCCGCGCTAACACTGCAGTCCGCGTCCTGGCACTGACACCGATGATATGAGCTTGCGGCGCATGCGCACACCATCGGTGTCAATTCATGCGTCCGACATGGAGCCAATATCCGGTGGCCGGCGCACGGCCAGCGCCAGTAGTCGGGGTGGTCTTCTGCGCTGTGACACGGAGCGCGCCAAGCGGATTATCAGTCGCGAGAAGGACGCCATTCATGCTTGGTACGTTCTTGTCTCTCCCATAAGTGCCCTGCATTCAGCAGGAATAGGCCAATCCTAGGACCATACTTATCCACTGCATGCATGGATAATATGGCCCTGTGTGTCTGTATGGGCTGAGCAACAATGTCAAATGAGCCATGTCCGCCTGCTTACATGGGCTTTGTCCGTGCGGCCCCTGCATAGGTACGCCACTGAAGTGGCGCGGCTAAAGGGGGCCTTCCGTGAGCAGGCGCAAGCAGACGTGGCCGCCATGCAGGAGGCAGTGGCGAAGTACCGGGCCATGTTTGAGGAGACGCAGGAGCGCGTAGAACGACTCAACGTGCAAAAGCAGTTGCTTATGAAGCAGGTAGGGTGCTGATCAAGGGTATTGGACCGAATCCATGGCCGTATTGGCTATTTGCTCAAGCTTCGGCATGGACGGATGCAGATACCTGGTGAAAGTATTCCTGTCCTGGCTGTGTCCAGGTCCTTGCGAACCTAGCAATCCCGACGCGCTTTGGCACTCGCAGGTGCTGCACCTCGAGCTGGAGCTAGTTGAGGCCGAGCAGCAAGAGGCACAGAGCCGCCGAGAGACAGCTGCACTGAAGGTGTGGTTCTGTACCCATTCCCCCCAGTGCGAAAAAATGTCGCTTTGCCGCTCACATTTCGCGCATGTATACGCAGCAGTTTTTTCCGTTGTCGCTTTCATTATAACAAGGTAGATTAGCAGGGCCCGTCCTGCTGCAGTATCGAATACCACTTGCGCAGGTCTGAAGGTTATGAGTCTCTGCCCCCATCCGCTCCTGGACTGAGCTGAGATTTTGACGTGCAATCCATGCTGCAATGATTCACGCGACCCCGCACAGGAGGAGCTTCACCGAGCGAACGAATCCGCCAAAGCGGCTCGGCAGATGGCACTGCAGGCGCAGGCCGTTGCCCTTCAACACGCCAAAGAGGCCCAGCTGCAGAACCTTCCGGCAGGTGAGGAAACACTCTCTGCATGCTTATGGTTCCACCCTTCTGCGGTCACAACAACGTGTGCCTTGCAGGGTTGTGTCCGAAGGAAGATAACCATCTTAAATAGGCGAACCCTGTTAACGCGGATCCAAAACACGCTGTAGGGCCGAAGCCGGGCCGCAGAGTAATCACCTGATTACGGCTGCGGGCCAAACTATTACAATACCACACTGAAACACACATATGCCATCCTTGTGTACAGATGACCCGGACGACTTGGAGGACTGGGTCAAGGCGCCGACGTGTGCGGTAAGGTTTCATCGCGTGTTTGTTCTTAATCCTTGTCCATCCTGCACGAAAACAGTTGTTCCTGGCACAACGAGTGGTGCTCAACAGGTCAACTAACCCTTGCATTCTCGCCTATTCCTAAGTTGTCGTCGGCCCTCTGAACCTGGTCCTCCCTTATGCAGACTCTGCTGGCCTGCATCTGCGAACTATGGCACAAGCTACACGTCCCCCTCGTGTACCGTAGCCGTTTCTTTTTGTACTTCCGATCCAAGGAGCTCATATACTTGCAGATGGAGCAATGCAGGCTTAAGCATCGCCTTGAGCAGATGGAAAAGGAGACCGACTACCTGGGCCGCAGCAAGCCACTCGAAAAGGCTAAACGGGCATTGGAGGTAAGGATGCGATCATGCGAGGAAAACGAACCCTGATCTATCCCTTCGTAGCCCGCTCTACGGGATGGCAATGCAGGATAACTCTCCCCCTGGGTGACAACGAACACATGTTGCCCCCTGCAGCTGGAACGGAAAGTGCTGGCGCAAGGGCTCCGGCATTCGTGTACCGACAGCGAGCGGGAAGCGCTCTACAAGGCCTGGGATGTGCCCCCCGAGAAAAAGGAGCGCAAAATGAGGCTCGTCAAAAAGCTCTGGGACCCAGAGTACACACGTGATGAAGGTGCGTCGTGTCCCAACTTGGCCGGCTTCCCATCATCCCTGCATTCGGTTCCTGCCCGCATACATCCACGTGCACGCAATTCAAGTAGTTCGTTGCGCTGCTACAGCAACCAGCTTTCATCGTGTTTGCTTTCATCGAAGCCTTGCAGTCTGCGGTTGGCACTATCACGCTTGGCTCATGTGCTGTTCACTATATTGATGTTAACTCACCTTTTGAAAAGCAAACTACGTTCCTTCCTATCCCTTGACCCCTCATAGCCGGTATGGAGACGTGTGCCAAGGTAGTCTGCACGTTGGCCGGGCCCGACGCCACAGAGCAGTTCATGCAGCTGGTGTTCGGTAATACCGCTGAAGGTGAGTGAGATATCAGTGTGGAGAGAGCGATGGGCGGTGCCTGAGCCCTGCATAGCCCCTGTATGAACCTTTAAGCAAACCATACCCTGAACACATGTATGCCCGTCGTGCTGATCCTTATGATTCCTTGTCGTAATATTCGCACGCCTGTCAAGCCTGCACATCCCGTTTGCCGGTCGCCTTCCTTCGCAAGGCGCAACCACGTTGGTGCACGCCGCAAGCTTCGCTAGCCCCTGCTCATCCCGTCCATCTGTCTGTATATTTTTACGCCGTGAGCCTCGTATTCTTTGGTAGCACGCTCTGTGCCGCTCTAGTTGATACCGTTCATCTGTTTCGTCAATCTTTCCAGACTGCATTGCTGAAACACTGCTCCCACGTATGCGCGATGCAGCGTGCGCTCGCCCAACCCAAGTCGGCGCGCTGGTCAGCACGCTGGTGCGCCGGGTCACGACTCCGCGACATCGGAAGACTATGTCATCAAGCGGGGCTGTCCCAACGCTGACGGCCATGTCGGCAGGCCACTTCGCCAACGCAACCAGCAGCGGGCAAGTCAGTGAAGCCGCTACCCCCCGGCGGCAGTCAAACTTGATGGCAAGCATTGCCGGACGCATGGGGTCATTCGTGGCGCAGCCAAACAAGCTGGCCGGTGCACCGCCGCCGCCGGGCGGCGTGGGGACGTCGTCCGTCGCTGCAGCGCCACCGAATGCTGCGCCATCACTACCAGCTACTGCCCCGATACCCCCCCTTTCGGTTCCAGCTGCGGGACTTGGGCCAATGGCGCGCGGCCTCGCAAACTCGGGCGCGTTCGGCAACCCGGTCCCGCCGCTGCCGCCGCCTCACCCGCCTGCGGTGATGGGTGGCGGTGCACAACCGGCGCCGTTGTCATCCCGGGGACGCGCAACATATGCCGTTGGCAGCTCGAAGTAGTGACTGCAGAGCTCTTCTACTACTCAGCTAGGCAGGCTTAAGATCTTTTCAGACGTAGAATTTCGAGGCCAGCACTGTTAATCGAGCTTAGAAAGAGGTGATGGGTAGCGAAGTGGCCGGTAGGAGCGAAACTAGTGCAGTCGGTGGACGTATGAGGAATCATACCAAAGCATCGCTATACATAGTGGTGCCTATGCTTAACTACAAAATCTACTGATAATGCCGAGTGTAACTCTATTCGCGTTTCTCTGCCCCCCATTGGACCCGCCCTGGAGCGCAAAGTTGCCCAAGGCCTCGTCGCGCCCTCAGCAACTTCCTCTTCTGCAGCGCGTTGGTCTGTAGACAAGCCGGCAAAAATGTCGGACAAGACCTGCACCATCCGCACTCGCAAGTTTATGACCAACAGGCTGCTGCAGCGGCGGCAATTTGTGAGTCGGTAGAGGTTCCGGCAAGTTTTACTCCAAAAAAACTGTAGCTTATGTGGGATTAATTGTTGCAGATTATTGACGTCCTGCACCCTGGCCGGCCGAACGTCTCCAAGGTGAGCCGACGTGCATGCTGTGGAGGAGCGGCGCCAAAAGCAGACCTTCTCCCTCTGCGTGCATGCTTTTATCCCTTCTTTTTTATCAGGCTGAGCTTAAGGAAAAGCTGACATCTATGTACGATGTCAAGGACAGCCAGTGCGTTTTCCTGTTCGGCTTCCGCACCCAGGTGTGACATTTCGGAAGCCGATGGCCTGATGATAGATGTTCTTTGTCAGCGACAGCCTTTGGGATTGCGACGGGAAGGGAATGCGGGCGGCGGCGGCATACCTAGGGAATCGTACCCTGTTCCCTTACGCGCACAATAATGCACTGCTTTCTGCAGTTTGGTGGTGGCAAGTCCACGGGCTTTGGCCTTATCTATGACGACCTGAAGGCGGCCAAGCAGTTTGAGCCCAAGTACCGCCTCATCAGGGTAAGCGTATCGACCGTGACTTCGCTATGCACATGTTTAACAGCTGTTACAGGTACATCATGATCGCGGCATGTGGGACTCAGGGAGCTGTGGTCCTGGTATCACAGCGAGCCAACGGAGTACCACCTGCAGACACAGTCTTTGGGGGCAACTCAGTAAACCAGATGCAGAGCACTTGGGCGGGAGGAGGGGTGCAACTGATTGTGGCCTGGGGAGCGAGCTGGGAACAGAGGAGACGACGACAGCGACCAACTTTGGCGCTACAAGCAGCAGCGGCCACACCGGATAGACCAGCCTGTGTTCCTTTTACATCAGTGGCTCTGTACACAGCAGGGCCAGCGGTGTCGGACTTGTTTGTTTGGTAGCGAGGATGCAAGCCCGGCCGTCTCTTCTAGGCGATGCGTATCAACAGGGAAATGAAACAGCAGCATGGACGGGTCAATGTATAGACAGCACAGCACAGCTGCATCGCAAGTACTTTCTACAGTTGCTATGCGAAAACATAGGGACTCTCTTGCTCCATGTCAGCAAGGCTTGTTTCTGAACCAGCGGGCATTTGTGATGAACGCAACGCCGGTGGGGGACATGCTTGCTCCATTGTGCAGCAGGGAATGTTTTGTCGTCGGGTCTCCAAAGCGTTTCGCCCGAGTGGACAATTAACCGCGACTGGCCGGCAATTCGTGCCGAATGCTGCTGGTTCCTTAGGGGAGTGGTGTAGCGAGTGCCATATAGTATCACCAAAATAGCCCGCAAGGATTGTGCGCCCTGACTTGTGTCCTATGCTACCGCGCTGCTTTGAAATCCCAGAATGGCCTGGAGAAGAAGGTGGACAAGTCGCGCAAGCAGATGAAGGAGCGGCGGAAGCGTGCCAAGAAGGTCCGCGGTGCCAAGAAGAACGCTAGCGGTGAGTCTGATGGGAATCACCTGGCTTGGCGCGTCCCTGTGTTGAGTGCGTGGCTCAATGGACGCATGGCTCAAGCAAATGCGGTAGCGGAGCCGTCCCGGATGGAGGTGTATGAGGCTCGTGAATGTCCCCATGTGTCATTATGCTCCATTTTGGTTCTCATGTTCCGGCTTTTTCGTTGTCCTGGCTGCATTCCAAATTCTATAGCAAAGGCCCCATAGTGCAGGCTTATGGATGGGTGGTGTGTATCATGTCTTTTCTACTGCCTTCCGCTAACTTGTCTCGCTGATACCCTTGTCCTTTTTTTTGCAGGCAAGAAGTAAATGGTGGTTTCTTGATTTGTCGCTGTGGTGTAACGTCCATGTCTCAGAAATTGTCTCGTGTTCCAAATCCAAAGCACAAAGCACGATGTGGGTCGGTTTAATTTACTAGACTCAGTTGGGCAATCCTGATTTCGTCGACCCGGCAGTCTGCAATGCGGCTTTTATATTAGGCATAGGGGCTGGGAGCGTTCTTTTTATGTCACGCTCATTGCGCTGACGGCACAATTCAACCATCGCGGTTGCTCCAAGAGTATTACAGACATATAGCTGACGGATTCAACCCGACACACTTTGGAAAACACATATGGAAACCATCACTACAGCGGAATTACTCCTTGTAAAAGTTTAATTGACAAGGGCAAAACAGAGCCACAGACAGTTCATTTTGTGTGCAGCGGTCGGACGGGGAATGGCGTCACCTTCGTGCCGAGTACTGCTTTCCATGCCACAGTTCCTGGCGGTTTGGACCCGATGGAAAGCCCTACGGGGTCTGTGCTTATGCCCCCTCGACGGGCTGTTGCTTAGATGGCAGAGGCAAGGTTACCCTTTACCAGCACCAGGTTTTTAGTATGGCGGGTCCTTAGTTTCGTTTGCGCAAAGTTCGGCACCTGGCTTCGCAGCTTCAGAGTTTCCTGCAAGGAAGCCTTCGGATGGTATAAATGTGTTCTGCTATAGAGTGTAGACTTGTAGGGCCGACAAGCCAACTGCCAGCGTGTCAAGTGCTCCGTGCTTACCACCCACTATGTCAATGTTCGTTGACAGATGCAACCGTGCTAACCACGCCTGAAGGTGCCAGAATATAATGATTGCAATCATTCAAGAGCCTTTTTATTATTAACTTAACACTCAGTTCGAAAATCTCAGCATAGGTCCCCGCTTTGCTGGAAATGCTTACACTAAACGCCGCACGTGTGGCGCCTCTGCGCGCGGATAGGGCTTTCCTGACGGTAACTCCTCAGAAATTGTGTAAACAGCGTATTACACGTCTCCAAACGGCGCTTTCGGACGCTGTGTCCGAAAGCGTCGGCGCGGACGTTACGGGAACAGCAGCAAGCATGGATGGGCCCGCTGTTGAGGCCAAAGTACCTTGGTATAAAAAGCCCTGCGGTAAGATTGCTCTGACCACGCTTCATGAGCTTCGTGTAATAATACTAGATGAATGAACGTAAGTTTATTCCTGTGGGAGCATTTCAGTAGTTTTTATGCGGCATAAAGTCTATGGTATAACACCTGGGTGGGGTAGAGCTTGCTGTTTTATACGTCAACGGTCCGCTTTGGCGACCTTTCGCGAGCCTTGGCGCTTTACAGTTGGGGCCACCCAATTGAACGGTTTTCACGCGGTTCAATATCAGTTGCTTTCCTGAGAGGGGTATCACAGAAATGCACCACGTGCTTGATGGCTAGGTTTCTCACGCAGACTTTCCTTGTTCTGGCAGCCTTCAAGGAACTGGCAAACGTAGAAGATCTGCAAGCTGCCGTCTCGGCGGAAAATAGTGGAGGTCGCATGTCGGTGGTCGACTTCTATGCAGGTGTGGTTTCCAAAGACTAGGGTATCGTTGGCTACGCGATGCTGCGCCCGCAACCGGCTGGGTTTTCTGCATCCCCAACCATCGGCACAGTGTGGTGGCCCTGGGCCTATTCACCGATGATTAGAAGGCTGAAAGTGCCGTGGCAGTTTAGCGTGTTGGCGAGAACGACTTAGGAATTGGCGGCCGGACCACATTCCACTTGTGGGGCTGGATGGAGCGTATAAGTGCCTGGGCTCACGTGCGGACCTGGTGGGATTTGTTGCTTTCTTCCATGTCCCTCGCCCCCTCATTTGCCTTCCAGGTTGGTGCGCCTGCTGCAAGAGCTCCTTTCCTGCCTTGTGCCGCATTCCAAACAACGAGTTGCTTTCTCGACACTTTAATTTTTACAAAGCAAACATCGAGGTGGGAGGGTTTGGCTGCTCCATTCCGGGTTAACATGTTAGGTCACGGGCTAGGAAGCGCGAGGCTCATGAGCCCTCCATGCGTGCAGTTTCGGGGTTCATGGCAATTTGGGTTCTGTGCAGCGAGGAGTCCTTAAACATTCCTTTTGTGTCTATAAGGTTTTGCGGCCCAGCCAGAGGTTGCTACAGTTGTCCCCGCCCCTCCCACATTTTGGGACCGCTTTACGTTCACGCCTGGTCTGTGTCGGATAACCCCTTTGCTCATCCGTTACCCTGTGTTGCATGTATGTCCCATCCGTGAATGTCCGAATACCAATTTCAGGAGGGCGACTTTGCTTCTTTTATTAAGAAGAAGGGCGTTCGGGGCATCCCGTACGTGCTCGTTTTCAATAGCGACGGCACGGACTTAATTGGCATGGGTGCATCGTTTAAGAAGATGGAGGTCCTTCGCCGAAACTTGGACTTTATCGCGCGGGCGGAGACGAAGTCCTTTGTCCTAGACCCGAACGGACTTATCACGAACCGATGAACGAGAATGCATGACTTAAATTTCTAAGTGCGGTACTTCGGGAGCTTACATTAATGAATTGTACTAAGCTTGGCTGTCTCGCGAAGAATTGGTTGCTACCCCGTTGGCTTCTTCGTTCAAGTGGTATTACCCCTCAGGGCACTACAGTTCTGATCGGGACATTTGCTGTCTGAACCTGGAACTGCTGAAGTGAAGCAAGGCAAGGATCGCATCCCTCGTTTTGTTGCGGTGTGCGTGTGTGTGTCTCTCTCTCTCTCATATGTGCAGTATGATACAGGTGTGAATGCTGTGCGGGCAGGTCATGGCCGTGTGGCAGTGTGGACTGCCTGGCCAATAGTCCAGTGGGACGGAGGACGAGCACGACTCTGAACGCCAGGAGTCCCCGGTCTGTGGCCCGTGCACGGCAGTGGACCTTGCGAGTGCACATAAGTAGGGTCGGTGGACAAGAGCCATTGCGCGGAGAATGGGGGAGAGCCTCTGCAGTTGGGCAGTTGCAGGTGCTGGGTGGGAGACGGCTGCAGCTTTTGCCGTCTCGTGCAGCTCTGGATTAGTTGCATGTCTGTTGGTATTATTCTGGAGTTGGCGATCGTGATCTTTTTCTTTTACCCGCCCTTCTTTTTGCATTGAAGAATATTCCTTCGCCGTGAGTGTGCGGCCCTACAGTGCTGGACGGTGTGATTTGTGCGTGTGGCTTCTCACGCGTTCCCCGCTTCCCTTGGCAAGACTCCCCCTTCGCCCAGGTGGCTCTGGAACAGGATTTAGGCCTCTTGTACTCGGAGCGTGGCCTGTGGGTAATGAGGACGCCGGCCTACACGCCGGCAGTCCAGACCGAAATGTACTGTATGTATGTTGTTACAGGGTGTGTTGTATGTAGGCCCGAACGCGTGAATTGATGCACGGTTGCACATGTTTACGCATTTGAAGCGTTGATGAAGGAAAAGCGTGTGAAGCACAGCCTCAGAGCCCCGAATGGTGAGATGTTCAACTTTTGCAGAATTTGTCGGGTCATTTTTCCCTGAGCGCTTCCATCGGCGCAGCTGCGGGTACCTTCACGGTGCTCGGTTAAGCTGCCAATGTGAGCGACGAAGACTTGTAGTTCGGTGAAGAATTGTTTAATAATGGCGACGAAACCAGGGGAACTGGTGTGGAGCGGGGTGTGTGGCACGAATGTGTTGGCTGCTGCTGCAAACGGAATAAGTACTCAAAACTTACAAGGCTCAATGAGAGGAGCCGAAATAAAGGGATTGGACGAAGATTATTAAACCCCAATTGCCGTCGTCTCATCTTTGTTGTGCCAAGATTACGAGGCATGACGTGTCCACACATTATTATTGACTGATCTCTTCTCCCCGCCTACCTCCCTGTGGTTCCCTCTACTAAGACCCTTTTATAGACGAGTGAGTCAGCAGGTCTGTGGATCGTCGGCTCGTTATGGTTTTCTGTATCTTCCTGTCGGGTGTTGTACTCAACCAGCCACCATGTAACAAACGTTCAGTGAATGAAAGTGGTTCTAATCATTGCTGGCCATTTGCACCAGAGGATGCACCAGAATGAAAAGATTTGGGAAAGATGGCAGATCTGTCTCCATCCCTCCAGGATTTTGATAGGCGGTGTTGGCCAGCCATCCTTTCCAGTGTCCCTTTCCAGGCCCTCCGAGAAAGTGCATGCTTTCACTATAACCTGGCAATGTAAACAGCGCGAATTTACGGCTTTATGTATTGTGAAGACCTCTCATCCTCATTACACCTGCACGACATCACAAGACCTGATCGCTCTGAACCTCTCCCGCAGCAGTCTCCCGCGTCTCACGTAGCCACAACCCATAGCAATCCTGCAACCTTCTATAACTACACACATATATAAGGCATGATGATTGGGCAGTTTCCGCAATAGGGCAAAAGCCGCACTGCAACTCACAGCACTGGAAAGCCCGGAGCAGAGCCCCTGCCACAGGGCACGAACCACGCACAAAGCACAAGACCGATGGTACCAACCTTCCCTGGAGGCACAGCTAACTAACCCAATGCAACAAAGCCCTCCACGGGGCCCCCTCGCTCCTCCCCCTGCAGGGAAATCAGATGCGCTGACTTGGCTGAGCCATTCCTCGCTACGTGCGATGGCCAACCCACTTGGCCGCAGTCCTCAACGGCCACACAAAGACCCGCCGCTGTCGTCCCGCGTGTATTACAAGCCCAAAACGGTGTGTGCACCTGGAGATAGAGCGGACAGGTTTGTGAACACTCACCTCATTCCATGTGGCCCCAACGAATCAATGAGCACTGCCGCCGTTGCTCTCGACGATCTCGTCCCACTATACGGTCCCTCTCTTGCCACCCTTCAGAGCCTAAAAACCCAACCCTCTGTGGCGCAGGCAACTAGGCTCGCTCTCCCTCCTCTCTCAGCTACTCTCTTTTTTCCTATTACATGCATAAAATAGTGCTGCTCTTAAAGTTGTACCCCAAGCAATGGATCCCACGAATCAGACCAGCAACACTTCGACCTCCTTAATTCGCGTTATCCCTTCGCCCCGGCCGCAGGCTCCACCACTCGCCCGGACGGCTCCGCCAGTCGCCCGGCCGCAGGCTCCACCACTCGCCCGGACGGCTCCGCCAGTCGCCCGGCCGCAGGCTCCACCACTCGCCCAGCCCCGAGGCACAATCACATAAACAAGTACAAAAATCAACAACACGTCCCAGGGAGCTGGCCGCTGTTGCACGCATGTCCCGCGCCGGCCACCAAGGACAGCCCCAAACTCCGCGAGTCAAAGCCAAAGCCAGGGGAAACGTTCGAATAAGCCTCCCAGCGCTGCCTCCACCGTCAGGGCCTTCGCCGACGGCTGAAGCCTCCCTTGCTGCTGGACCAGCATCGTACCTGGCACAGAACTCATCCAAGGCACCGCTCAGGTTACCGGGCTTTTCCGAAGCCCCGGAAAAAGCCTCTTAACGACAATCCTGAGGGCATGGGCACAGGACGCAGCCCTCGGCCTCGCCCCGTCGCCGCCGACATGCACCATCAATTCCAACCATTCCTCCCGCACCCTACCTCCCGCGAACCTGAGGAAGCCTTCTCTTCACCTCCAAACCCTCTTGAGCCATCAGCCGGATGCTGTTGCCTACCCCATTTCTAATACCCTCTCCACAACAGCCCTATCACTGCCGCTGCCTATCACGCTCATCTGGTGCTGTGCTGTCAAACCATCGTCCTCCTGTCCCTCAATTTGCATGTCCAGCCAGGTGCCCCATATAGACACAGATCCAACACCACCAGCAGCTTGACATCACTACCACCCGTGAGGAGTAACGACTCGTTACGTATGCGCGTTTAGGTGTCATACATGTCCTCATCACCAGGCGTAGGCCGCCTCACAGAGTCCAAGGAAGGCACACCGACGGGCTGCTCATCGTAGTAATAGTCGTCGTACTCGTCGTCGCCTGACGATCTTGACGCCATCGTCACGCCACCAGCACCAGCGCCGGCAGCAGCGCTGGCGCCGGCGGCGGCTCCGCCGTCCTCCAGAGATCGGATACGTGCTGCCCGCTGCGCCGCCAGCCTCCGCGCTTCCGTGCGCCGCAGCCGCAGTTGCTCCAATTGTAGCCACTGCTGTGCCTCTGGCGCCGCCGGACGTCGCCCGTCGCCGGCCTGTCCCGTGGGCTGCGGCTTAGCGCCTCGCACCGTCGGTGCCCAGCCGAGCTGCTGCTTGCGCGCTCGCGCCGCTGCCACCAGCGCCTTCTGCTCGCTGCTGCGCGTCGCCTCGATGAACGCCCGCCACGCCTCACTGCCCCAGTAGCCCTGCTGCTTCATGCGCGTGAGCTCCTTCACGGCGGCCACGTGGCGAGCCAGGTTCGCCGCCATCTCCCGCTCGCCCATGGCGCGAAGCACCTGGGAGCGCTCCGTCATGACCGCCGCGTTGAAGGGTCCGGCGATGGCTTGTGCGGCCCGCACCAGCCGCAGGGCCTCAGAGTAACGCCCTTCCAGCCGCTCCACCTGACATGTCCCACCAGCCGTTCCAGTAGGGAGGGGTAAAGAGAGAGAGAGGGAGAGAGAGAGACGGAGAGAGAGAGACGGAGAGAGAGAAAAAAAATGATGGGAGAACAAATGGTGGACGAACCAAATAGTTGAGTGGGGCGCCGGGACAAGCATGGGTGGTCGTCCACAGCCATAGCCACAATCCCACCGACCGCTCAACATAACCCGTAACCCACATCGCAATTGACAAAAACGCACATACTAGCTACATATTACTTCACACACGCCCGACGCAACGGCCCCCGTACCTTGGCCAGCGTGACCAGCAACGGGGTGGATCTAGGGTGGGCTTCCAGGCCGCCCTCCAGCAGCGCCCTGGCGAGGCTGATGTTACCCAGATCCGCCTCCAGGGAAGCCCAATCAGCGCGGTTGTGCACACCCATCACGGGCGATAGCGGGTCAATTCGCAAGGCCCTGTCGTACAGCTCGGCAGCCTCGCGGTACGACCCCTCTTCAGCCTCGAAGCGCGCGTAGAGCTGCGAAGAGGAGAGAGAGAATGGAGAGAGAGCGCGGGAGAGACACACACAGAGGACACAACGAATTGGTTTCGGTTGGTTGATGTTGCGCAAGCAAAGAGGAGAAGCGTAGAAGGTATGGAGATCGGGTAGTCCGGAAGGGAAGCACGCAGGCAGCAAAACTGTAGAGCTGCGAAGAGGCGAGAGAATGGAGAGGGAAAGGGGAACACGCAGGCAGCAAAACCCGCAGCAAATGTAACCTTTCGCAATGCTGCCAAAACAATATGGCATCTACATGATGTGCGTATTACACCGTGGGTTATGTTGCGCTCTTCCAGGGGTATAACGAGCCAGGGGTATTACGAACACGCGCGCCCTGAGGGAGCCAAAGAGCTGTCGTCCATTTCTCTCGTCAACCCCGCGAGGTCTCCCACACAGCCGTGCAGCGACAGATAGATTCCTACACTCCAACTGTATCGCAACGGCCATCGCCGCTTCCTTTCCCGCTCTCACGTTGAGGATCTTGGTGTTGAGGGGGTACATGTCCAGAGCCCGTTCGTACAGCAGCCTCGCCTTTAGTCGATCCCCCAGCGCCGCTTCCACCCGCGGCCACACCAGGAAGAGCTGCTTGTCTGTGCGGTCCAGAGCATACGCGCGCTGGCAGTAGCTCTTGGCCAGCTCTGAATCAGACGGGAGGAGAAAACAAGAACAAACATGCGACGCCATTCCATGGAAGGAGTGGAAAAAAGGGGTGAGCGGGTGGCTGCGGATGGCTGCGGGCAGTCTGGATGAATGCAGGCGTTCGACTCGTTTAACGCTCGGATGATGAGGAGCTACCATTGCGGACCAGTTGCCATTCCTAGCATCCGCCGTGGTAAGGGAAGGGGAGAAAACAGAGGCCTGCAAAGGCATCGAATCCCCTTACCTCACTCGGCTCCCCATACTCCCTCCCCCCTCACACACACTCCCTCCTCGTGCGGAAGCAACCCACCCCCCACACGGTCCCACCACCTCAAGCTTGGTATAGGTGTTAAGACTCCTGTTCCCACATTCCAGCTTTTCCAGGGGGAGGTTACTCCAGGGGAGCTATATCCCCCGCCCACCCTAGGGATTTTCTTCCCTTTTTCCTGTTTCCCGATTTGAAAAATCGGGGCCTCACTTGGAGCCTGGACCTCACTTGCAGCCTGCCTATCATTTACCTAGGTTGCCCCCTTCAAGCTCCACGCCAGCCGCCAGGACGTACAACGCCACGTCGGCGGGGCACTTGCGCAGTGCCTCCGCCGCCACGATACGGGCGTTACGAACATTCATCGCGTCAAGCTCGCGGGACGCCCAGAAATGCAGGATGGCGGCGCCGCCGCCGCCGCCGACGCCGTCGGGATGCCGCGCCGCCTCGTCGACAGCGGCACGGAACAGGTGGCGTGCGCTGCCGTACATCCGCAGCCGCCATTCGTGCTTGCCCCAGTTCCCAAGTGCCTGGACAAGAAGCCAGTTGTGTCGCGTCGCCGATGCCGATGTCGTGGCCGCCGTCGCCTGCGGTGGCAGCGCTGCTGCCGCCGTGCCCGTTCCATAGGCATCAGCGGCGCCGTCATCTACGGCCATCACCGCGCCCGCAGCGGGAGCGACGGTGGCACCCAAAGACGCAATGCGACGGCCACGGCCCCGCGCGACGGCCCGCTGCGCCACTGCCTGCAGCGCTGCCGGCGGAGGCGGGATGATTTCCATTCGCCGCGCTGCATCTACGGCGGCCCGGAACAGCAAACGTGCCTTGGCCTGCCAGGCAGGCCTCTCCATGCGTGCCGCTGTCTGGGCCCAGATCAACCATACCGCCGCGTCTCCCGGGTTCGATGCCGCAAGCCGCCGCAGCGCTGCTTCTGCGCGAACCGGATCGCGGCGCGATAAATTTGACAGCTCGGCCATGTCAGGCGTCGTCGAAGACGTCGACGATATCGTGTACGGCAACTCATCGGAGGATGCTTCGCCACTATCAGTGGGAAAGCCAGCTGCGTCGGCTCGCACGAGAGCAGCAGCATTGGCCGCATTGACATTGGCCGGCTCACTGACATTGGCCGCTCCCACGGCTGCAGCGGCCATTGTGTCGTCGTCGCAGAGGCGCTGCAGGGCCTCCTGTACGGCAGACGGCGTTCCCTGGAGCGCTTCTACGCGGAAACAAAAGGCCCTGTGGCCAAACCACACCTCGTCCCCAGGCATCAACGCCACTCCTGGATCGCCCACGTTCAGGGGTTTACCGTTGACGTACATTAGACAGTTTTCCGTACGCTTACGAGTGATGCGACTGATGTTGAACAGCTGCAGTGAAACTTCATTGTACGATGATCGATCCACGACGTACTCTAGACGCATTGCGAGCTTATCGCCCGCCGCCGTGACGTAATCCGACAGTACGGCTTCCGTACCGGGAAAGACCCGTGGGTCATTCGAAATGACAATGGGCCCTGACTCCGGCACTGCCAGTCCGCCCTTCAGCACCGCCCCCGACAAGTCCCGCAGCGGAAATTCCCCTATTGCAACTAGGTGTACGGCAATATACGACTGCTGCGGCCCCGCTGCGCTGCTCCGGAAGTGCCATCCCGGACTGGCCGGGCCGCCGCCGCCACCCATGCTGCTGCTACTGCTGCCGCTGATGGCTGCACCAGGAGATGCCGTACCAGAGATTTCAGAGGCGCGTTCTGCCCCAGGCTCAAGCTCTGGTTCTGTGATGGGGTTACGAGATGGGCGCTGTAGCAATGACGCCGTGGGACGAATGACAGCTCCGGCAGTAGCCCCACTCGCTTCGCTGGCGGAGACACTATCGCCGGGGGCGACGTCAGGTCCCGCCAGGTACTCCGTCACAGTCCCATCGTACTGCTGCAATCCCAGTTTCAATAAAGCATCCAACCCTTCCACTGCAGGTGTTGCTGGCGTGTCCGTGTCCTGTCCCGAAGCTCTAGCTGATGCGTCTCCGACATCAGGGGCGCTGCTATTGCCGCTGCCGCCCACCACCGGCCTCGCCTCCGTCTCCCAGCGCGAAACGCTACTGCCGTTGGCATGCCCAGCGACGCTACTGCTGTTTCTCCTGCCATTCGCGCGACCCGCAGGCGGCCTACCTTGCCATTGGCTTTGCTGCTGCAGCGGCGCTTGTACTATGCCGACTGCCGTTTCCGCTTCCGACTGCTGCAATAGCAGGGACTGCGCCTCTTCCGGAAGCTCCCCGAGGATAACGAGATCCGGATTTGGATCCAAATCCAGGTCTGTACCCGTCGCCGCTCCCCTGGCTCCGCTGCGGCTGCTACTACTAGTACTGCTGTTACCGCTCCCCGTGGCTATGTTACAGTTACCGTTGCTCCCCCCGGCACTAAAGCCCTCTTCAAGGGCCCCAACATCGTCATCATTAGCCTCTGACTTGTACTCTAACCCTTCTGGAGAAGAAGAGGAGGAGGAAGGTGACGATGACCGTCTACGGGAAGATGCGGTGGACAAGGCCGTCCGCGTGACGGAACTGCAGAACACCACAGCCGGCTGCGGCTGCAGCTGCGGCTGCATGCGCAGCTGCTGCTGTTGCGACGCTTCCGAGATACCCAGACGCTGCAGCATGAGGCCGTAGAAGCTGCGGCACCGCGGCGATAGCGTCTGCCCCTGCTGCGCTCCCCACACCGCCGCCAGCGCCACCGCGGGGCGACTGCAGTTGTCCAGGCACCAGCCCACAAGCTCACTAGGGTCGCACGAATGCGGGCACGAAAGCAAGGGGCGGGAGGATGCGGAAGGTGGATGCGGTGGAGGATGCGACAGGGAGCTGTCTCAGTGGCTATGCAGGAGCACATGTGTGCATTGCGTTGAAGAGGATCACGCGGGAGACAGAGCACTCATGAAACACAGAGCCATCTCCTGCCCTTGCCTGTCCCATGCCCAGTGTTGCACCTCCCTGCCACTACAGGGTGGTATCGTCGTTTCGAACCCATCCAAACCCGTTCAGGACCATCGTAAGCCATCCAGACTCAAGCCGGCAGATCAAGCGAATTTCAAACCAAACCAAAACGATGCGGTTAACGCACTTGATAGAAGCACTGGTGTCGCTGGAAGCCCTCTGAACCAGGAGGGCCTCACGGAGCAGATGTGCCACACCGCGATCCACCCAGCCGTCCAGATCCGCTACGGAGAGCCACTGCCAGGTGAGCGATGGGAGGAGAGCTGCGGCCGCTTCCAAGTCCGTGCAGGAGATCTGACCCAAGATTGCATTCCCCTTGGGGAACGCTTCGGCGCCTTCATGGGCTTGCGTGGAGGGCAGCTCGCGGCCAACTTGGGAGTCGGTGCACCTGAGTTGGACTGTTCGCAGCAGTTTGGAGGCTGCGTCATCCGACTGCTTTCTCTGCACTTCTGTTAACGGAGCTGACAGCAGGGACTGAATCAGCCCGCTGGCAGTGCTCCGCGCTGATTGCGATGTGCAAGCCGACCAGCAAGCCGCTTCAGAGGAGGCGCCGCCAGCCTACAGGTCAGTGATAATGTTCAGATGTTTCTAGACGTCGGAAAAAAGGGTGCTAACAGATCCTGGACAAGCAGTATGGACGATCTCCGCCGCTGGCAAGCGCACCTTCTGCGGTGCCGCCGACCAGCTGATAGACGAATCAGAGGTTGATGTGACTACTGTTTCGCATTCCGTAGAAGGCGTTGGGTTAACCCCCAGATATCGATGCGACCTACGCCGACCACGACCGTGTGCTCGTGCTGCCGTTGCCCGGTGTGATGCCCGCCGGTGTGATGAGCAACGCTCGAGGGATAGGTGTGAAGGGGCTCTTAGCGGCCCCATCGGCCAGCCCCGAACTGCAAGCTCCCTCAATTCAACAGCATTTCAAGGCATCACAACAAACGTTTTGGACTGAAGGTAAGGGTAGATTCCCATTATTTGCTGAGAGATATCCAGCTCGGGGCTTTCGCGAGGATTTGAGTTTTGCGATGAGTGCTCTAACTACAAAAGAAGGCGACCTAAGAAGACAGTGAAAGACAGTAGTATGTACACGATGTTGGCTATGCAGCCTGTGAGTTGCAAACGGTTGAAGAGGACGCCACTCGTTGCTTGCTTGGCTGGGATCTGTGTGTGGCGGAGAAGATCGGGTAATGAAGTTCCACGTACCCGATGCCTATCGCGTACAGCTTACAACATACTTCAGAATTATCATACAGTTTTACGTCTTCAAATACGTTAATTTAGTCGTGCATGAACCTCTAACGCCGTTCCATGCGTCCACTCAAAGCGAAGACCTTATAAGCCGCAGGGTGAATGTTTGTCCTTTACTTTGATGGGTATGAATTGTGTGAACACATTATCTTAAAAAGGAACGGTATATCGTAAGCACAATTTGAGCAGCTGTCCTCGTTCTAGAAAAAGGGACCCAAATTTCGCAAAAGCATACTGAGTTAAACATCTGGCAGTGACCACAATATGCAGTCTCATTACTAGAGTGGAATGGGACTTCGGCAAAGCCCCCTCAGCCCTGAAGACCTTATGAACAACGGGACGTGTGGCTCCCAGCGCCCATATTTGCATCAATCAGGTTGCAGATCACATCCCCAGATATGTTTCAATGAATAATTTCTTTTTGTTGTAACAGGGTGTTGTTGCGGGAAGGCGGCAAGCACATGGGTTTGGAACGGAGGAGGATGGCAACAGAGGACGCGAATTGTTCCCACATGGCGATATCATCCCGGTGTATACCTTTGCCAAACGCGCCGGGCGTACCTAGGTCATTCTTGTCATTAAGTTGACAACTCGACATGGCCCTTACCGTACCGACAGCATCGTTTCGGCTTTTCCACTCCACTCCATCTCCACTGAGTCTCTCGTTCATTCCCACCTTCGATCCCACCCTACAGCCCGCACATTTGAAGTTGCCGCTTGAAAAAACTCACGTCTTATGAAGCTGATCCCCTGGGGGGTCAACTTCTCGCACCTCACAATATTCAATGCGCGAGTTGGAAGCCTACTGATTATCCGACCCGCGCTGCCGCGGTATTCCTTATCATTCCCCTCAACCCCCCCCCCGTTCGGACTACTTGGGGCGCATTGAATGGATAAACGAACAAACCTTCAAAGAGGCAACGCACAATCCAACTTTCGTAGTATGGGAAAAGGAAAACACAGCGCAGTCAGTCCTCTGCGAAAACAGCGGGGATGATCTTCCACCCATTTGGGCCCTCATGCACCAGTTCAGGAGGAGTCCAGCCCAACAGCAGCAGTCCTAAACAGGCACCCCAACCTGAGTCCCGGTAACTGTTAGACCGCTGCAGGACGAGATGAAGCCGGCTGAGCCTACCAGCAATGCGAATGGAGTTACTTTGTTCGGGTTTCTTGTGTTTCTTGTGTCAGCTGTCGACCACGTCAGGATTCGCGAGATGTTTCTCGGTTATCGTCTGATTATAATAACAATGAATTCGTGGACGTAACCCTATGCCTTTCCTATGCATCTTAACGGGCATAAAATCTGTACACTCCCCAGCGGAATTGCTGGCCCCTAATGGGGCTTCTGATATCTGAATCCATGGCAACCGACGTGTCAAGGAAGGGTGCATCTCGGCGCACTGACATGCAGAGGCGGTGAGGGTGTTGGGGCTCATGCAGATGACAGGGAGGGGCAGCAGCGGGGTAGCAGCTTGTTTGCATTTTGTGGTCTGCACCACCCTAGTGTGTGGGCGTGCGTCCCTTGCATCCAGGCGTCCGCATGTCTGTTGCGCAACCCCTACGTCCTAATACCACAATGGAAAACTGAAACTTATCAAAGGTTTGGAAGATGTCGACAGGTTTTGCGTCTGTCGCGACTCACGAGCTAGCCACACGTCGCCAGTCGCGACCTTTCGAGAGCGCCGTACAAACTGGATTGGATCTAACCAACGATTGCCGACACCTTTTGGTACTCAGTAGTCAGCAGTCAGTATTCACCCCTCTGGGCGTGCAGACAATATTGCGCTCTCTAGATGCTGCGACCCGGCGGTTTCGCATAGTAACCTTCATGGAAAGTAGTAAATGAACAGGTTATGAACAGGTTTCCCTGCCTTAGAGAGGCTGCTATTAATTTAAATCTACATTAACCGGGTTACATACCAAGTAAACCAACCAACGGGTATAGTGTATAGAAACCAAGCTCCTTTCAAATGGCCGACCATGACGAAGAAACGGTTGGGCCACCACGGCCCCCTGAAGGGGCTGTAGAGGATCAAAATGGCGACCAGGAGCAGGATGTCGGCCCGGCGCCCCCAAAGCCAAAAAAGCGCAAGGTCAGAGTTCCACCGCCGAATCCCGGATGGACTTGGTGCTCGTATCCAAAGCCGAGCCGTTTGGGCAAATTAGAGACGTTAACGCTGTTTCGGGTGATAAGCAATGCTGATGTTCGGGTGACCACGCCGACGCAGATCTTGGAGTTTGAGCAGCAGTACCTGGATGCGCTGCCCTCGGCCGCTATGTATGAACGCAGTTATATGCATCGGGACACGGTCAACAATGTCGCGGTGAGCTGCTGAGGTTACCACAGCAGGAGTCCCGCACGGTGGCCTAGCGCGTAACGGGGGTTTCCTGACGTGGATGGAACCTGCCCTTGCCTGTGTATCTGGGCCCAGAAACGAATGCTGCGATGCATGAATGTTGGAACTGATGCAAAGAACGTTAACAACGTATGAGAGGGGCTGTGCTGGCCTTGTCGCGGAGGCTTGTGCCTGGGGCACAAGGGTCATAGGTAGTTGGCTCATGTCCGAGGCGGAAAGCTTTGTTTAGGGAGGAGGAACTGTAAAGGAAGGATCGCAGATTACGGAATGGGCAATCAGTGCGAGCAGGGAGAGAGAGGCGGACCAACGGAAGGAGTCAGCACCGGTGTGCCTGCCTCTCTGGTGCGCTTCTCTCTCCACCGCACACCGGTGTTCCCTGGGCAACCTCGCCGCCTTTGCTTGTGCTGCTGCTCGTGTTGTTGCCTGCAGGTGACCTCAACCGACTTCATCATAACAACTAGCATTGATGGCTACCTAAAGTTCTGGAAGAAGCAGACCCGGGGTATCGAGTTCGTGAAACAGTACCGGGCGCACGTGGGGGCAGTGGATGGTGGGTGCGGTCTGACTTTCTGAGGGATGTGGCTGTTGGAGAGGGACGTGCGGGCTTGCGGGTTCCGGAGGGGTGTGCTTTTCCTGTTGGGTTGCAGAGGGGGAGGGCATAATGGGAGAAGGGGGCAGGGTTGGGTCGAGTTGGGCGGGAAGGGTAGAGATAGAGATAGAAGCTGGGCGGACTGGAGTGTTTCGGTCGATGCATCTGCCGGATATTACCTGCTAACCTGGACCTGCCCAGACGTGGTCGGACCCTGCCCGCAGGCCTCGCTCGATGCCCCGCGCTTTATCAAGAAGCACAGGGCTACATGCCCTCCGCCTGCCCCCGCTTCTGCACACAACCGCTCCCCGGTACAGATTTCCCATCCCGCGCCGTCCCCTCCAGCTCTCTCTCTTTCTCTCTCTTTTCTCTCTCTCTCTCTCTCTCTCTCTCTTTCTCTCTCTTTCTCTCACACCGGAACTGCGGACCCGGTCCTCGCGCGCCGCTTTCCCCTCCTCGCCGCTGCCCGAACCAGGACTGGCTGTGAGCTGGGACGGCACGTTGTGTATGACGCTCTCCCGGGATCGCACGGTCAAGGTGAGCAGGGGTCGGGCTGGAGTTGGGGTCGGGGTTGGCGGGCGTGGGGTGCAGCGGAGTGGATGGGGAGGAACGTGTGGAGGACGGAGCGGAGCGAAGTGACGGTGGTGGTTGCTGGGGGCTGTGGGGAATAAGGAAAGGAGCTTGACCGCACGGGTGGCGCCCCGGGAGCCGAGCCGGACTGAAGTGATCCTTCTAAGGCTTATTGCCTTACATGGGAGGTCCGATCCTGCCGCGGGTCCCGCGCTCGCTCTCCCTCTCCCTCACACCGCGCTTGCCCTGGCAGCAGCTTCACTCGTTCGTGGTTCGTCTTTCCCCTTCACACCACGTCAGATTTTCGACGTCCTCAACTTCGACCTGATCGTGATGCTGCGGCTTTCATTTACACCGGGATGTGCGGCGTGGATTTACAAGGTGAGTGGGTGGGTGGGGGTTGGGTGGGTGAGTGGGTGGGTGGGTGGGTGAGTGGGTGGGTGGGTGGGTGGGTGGGTGGGTGGGTGAGGGCACGGGTTACTCGGGTGAGTGCGTGGCTGGGGTGGTGCCGACGGCGCGCGTTTGGCCATCCTTTCCTTTTACTGAAAAACTTTAGCCTTTCCCCACCACCTTCCTCTTACGTCCTGTTGCCCGTTTGGCCGTTCGCATGTTTCCCGACTCCCCCCCCCCGTCCTCCCCCTTTGCCTCCGGTCTCCCGTGTTGCTCCTATCCATTCGGCTTGCCTTGCCTTTTGCAGCGTCTTTACTAACGGCCAATGACTGTTAGCCGTGTCTGCTAGGTCCCAGTGAGATAGCGTCTCACCAACGGGTTACGAGCCCCTTTTGCTTCAACCCATTTTCATCCGCCTTTTCCCTTTTGCTTCAACCCATTTCCTTTTTCACGTTTTCCGGTTCAGCTATGGTTTTATTCCTTCGGCCCCCCGCTCCGCCCTGAAACCAGCCCCACCCGCACCCGCATCCCCACCCCGCAGAAAGGCGAGGCTAAGGCCCGACTGGCCATTTCAGACCTCAACTCGGGCCGCATACACGTGTTCGATGCGCGTAGTGGCAGCGACTCCGCGGAGGCGGTCGTGGAGGTCCGAATGGGGTGTGGGGGGGGGGAGGGGGAAAGGGGGAAGAAGGGAGGGGGGCGCTCGTGGGGCTGAGGGGGGAAGAGAGTAGTGATGGTGGTTGGTTGTGTGTGGGGGGGGGGCGGATTGTGGTGGTGATGGCGGCAGGGCTGTCACTTGCGGGTTGTTATGGCGGTGGTGTCTCGAAGCCGTAGCCTATTGGGCTTCAGATCCCTTTCCGGTGCAACTGACTACCCGGGGTGCTAACCAACGGGCGCTGGTTAAATCCCTGCTTGGACAAACCTTGCTCTCTCTTCTTCTACATCTGATATGCATTGGGTATTATTATAGTTGTTATTATTATCATTGTTATTATTATTGTTGTTTTTGTTATTATTATTACTATTATTACTATTATTATTATTATTGTTATTATTGTTATTATTGTTATGCGTGTTAATCCTTTCCTCCTCTCCTCCATGCCGTGCGATTAGCGACCCTCCTCCTCCTCCTCCCACCCCCCTTCCTCTTGTTGCGTCAGCAGGTCCACCGCGCCCCGGTGACCTCCATGCGCTACAACGCGCCCATGGACACAGTCATATCCACCGATAGCAAGGGTAAGGACATGACCTGCAACACGACATGACCTGACCCAAGGGTCAGACGTGATTGTTGACGACTTAACAGCACCCACCCACGGGTCGCCACGACTTACCCGCAATTCCAGCAAGTCACAAAGGTCGTTTGGGCAAAAAAGGAAGCCCCTTATCGGCCCCTCCTCGTCTCCGCCCCGACTTCTGCCACCGGTGCACCTTCTCGCGTCCTCCTAGCTGTCAGCGGAGCTCCTTTCCCGTCCTAGCTGTCAGCGGAGCTCCTTTCCCGTCCTAGCTGTCAGCGGAGCTCCTTTCCCGTCCTAGCTGTCAGCGGAGCTCCTTTCCCGTCCTAGCTGTCAGCGGAGCTCCTTTCCCGTCCTAGCTGTCAGCGGAGCTCCTTTCCCGTCCTAGCTGTCAGCGGAGCTCCTTTCCCGTCCTAGCTGTCAGCGGAGCTCCTTTCCCGTCCTAGCTGTCAGCGGAGCTCCTTTCCCGTCCTAGCTGTCAGCGGAGCTCCTTTCCCGTCCTAGCTGTCAGCGGAGCTCCTTTCCCGTCCTAGCTGTCAGCGGAGCTCCTTTCCCGTCCTAGCTGTCAGCGGAGCTCCTTTCCCGTCCTAGCGGAAGCGGAGTTTGGCGGCATCCACCCACCTTCCCTTCTCCTTGTCTTCTGTCTGACCCTCTTCCCTCCCGTCTGACCCTGGTCAGTTCTGCGTCTGGTACACTCTTGCCCTGGCAGCACCTTCACTCGTTCACGTGGTTCGTCTTTCCCTCCCGCCCGCCTCTCCTCCTCCCAGATCTCTGATATCTGCTCCATTCGCCAGTGGTTCGTCTTACCCACCCCCTCCCCCTCGTGCTCCTCTCTTCCGGCCCCTCTTTTCCGGCCCCTCTTTTCCGGCCCCTCTCTTCCGGCCCCTCTTTTCCGGCCCCTCTTTTCCGGCCCCTCTTTTCCGGCCCCTCTTTTCCGGCCTACCGCAGGCATGATCGAGTACTGGTGCGGTACCAGCTACGGTCACCCCGAGGGCGGCCGCGTGGCTTGGAGCAGCAAACTGGACACGGACCTGTTCGACCTGGCCAAGGCCAAGGCAACAGCACTGTCTCTAGAGGTGATGACGGGGGGGGGGGGAAGCGCCGGGCCATACATGCGTATGTTGTTGGTGCTGTTGGTGTTACAGAATGGGAGGCTTTGTATTTGCGTATGTGTATGGATGAGTTGAGGGGGTATGTTTGGTGGTGGTGAACATGTGAACATTGCGGGTTGATTGAGACAAACCATGTGTGTGTGTATGTGTGTGCGCATGCGCGTGCGCGCGCGTGTGTACATGTGTGTTTAAAAACGATTTGTGTGTTTGTAGGTGTGTATGTATGTGTGTGGTGTCGTTTGTGTCGTTTGCGGGAACCTGCGGGGTATGGGATATGTGTGGACACGGACGTCGCGGCAGGAGCACACACACACACATACACACACACATGAAAGCCGGGAGGGTGCACTTCTCTGTGAGCGAAGAAGTTCACCCTAAATCTGCACATGGAGCGTACACGGAAGGGGGGGATCTTTCAGGTAGCTAGCGCCGAGTAGCTGTTTGCCGGAAGGCGGAGTGAAAGGGCTGTCGAGGGTGTGTGTGGAGGGGGGGAAGGTAAACGGGGGACAGCCCCAGAAACGTCAAGGGGGGAAGGAAGGGAGAGGAAGCTACGGCGTGTTTTCAAATGGTTACGGACATATTGGAGCTGTAATACGACACTGTACGACATTGCATGCAGGTGAGCCCCGACGGGCAGCAGTTCTCTACGGTGTGCTCGGACCGGCGTGTGCGTGTGTTCAAGTTTGGTACGGCAAAGCTACGGCGCGTGTACGACGAGTCGCCGGATGCGGCCAACGAGGTGCAGCGGAACGGTGGCGAGATATTCCAGGTGAGTGGGTTTAGGGGGGTTGGCATTCATAGGTGGGGAGGGGGGGGAGGGGGAGGGGAGGGGAGGGGAGGGGGAGGGGAGGGGGAGGGGGAGGGGAGGGGGAGGGGGAGGGGAGGGGGAGGGGAGGGGGAGGCTGGGATTCATAGGCGAGCGTTATATGATCTACCGTCGACGTGTTTGGAAAGGGGATGGATGAGAGTGATCCAGGAAGCTTGCTTGCTGCTGGGGCTTACCCGGAAAGCTCTTGGCGGGTTGTTGATATGTAGGGCGGTTAACCTCAAGTACACACATACTCACATAACCTCCCCTTTCCCCTGGCGGTCTCCCTTTCCGCAATCCTCTTCCCTCCCCTTCCCTCCCCTCCCTGCATCATCTGGTACACTCTTGCCCTGGCAGCAGCTTCACTCGTTCATGGTTCGTCTTTCCCCTCCCCGCATCATTTATCTTCCCCTGGACTACCCGTATATCTTTGATATCTGCTCCATTCGCCAGTGGTTCGTCTTTACCCCCTCCCTCCCCAACCCCTCAGCTGGCGCTTTGAACTTTGAACGCGTCAGCATCGGTTGAGTAGCTTTGCATGTCGCATGTCGCTGATCACGATCAGCCAACTCTCCAACCCGTCCCCTACCGGTCACAATCCATCAGTCCGTCAGTCAGCGCGCACGGCCCCGTACATTCCCCTCCTCCCGTCCCTCAGCTGTCGACGTCTTTGTCCTCTCCCCGCTCCTACTCACTGTGTATGCGTACCCCGGCCCATCCCCCCGCGTTCCCCGCGCTCTTCACTGCCACATCAGCTTGAGGACATTGACTTTGGTCGACGCATGGCAGTGGAGCGTGAGCTGGCTGCCTCCGCAGAGGAGACCCGTGGGTTACCAAACGCCGTGTTTGACGAGTCCGGGAACTTCCTGTTGTACGCCACCCTGCTCGGTATCAAGGTGGTCAATCTGGTCACCAACAAAGTAGTACGGATACTGGGTGAGGATACTGACTGTTGAAGGGCCTGGGAGGAAGGGATATCAGGGTCGAAACACACACCGGGCCGCATACATACATACATACATACATACATACATACATACATACATACATACATACATACATACATACATACATACCGACTTGTGCTGTGTGCTCCCGACCCTTGTGCTGTGTTTCGGCTTCGGCCCCCGGCTCTCGCGGCCCACAGTGTAATCTAAGCCATACATACATACATACATACATACATACATACATACATACATACATACATACGTACATACATACATACACAAACTGGTGTCCTATCTGGTAATAGTAGTTGTAGTTATAGCTGTTATAACAGTGGAGCCTTTACGGCCTGTGTGCAACGCAACGCCCTAGCGAGCGCCAATGGCACCTGCTGGGCCCATCCTCTACTTCGACTGCTAGGGCTGGCTAGGATCATTCAACTTTTTTATTCAACCAGGCGTCACGGGTGTCACTTGATGATCCCTGAGGGCGCGCTTTGAAAGAAAACGACAAACCGGGCTGGATTCCGCAACGAACTTGCGCAACTGAGGTGCAACCGACCTGCAGCCGATTCGTATGTATGTATGTACGTTTGTATGCATGTATGTGCGTGCTACAGCACCTTGCGGAGCTGAAAGGCGTAACAGCGAGGGCCCATACATACATACATACATACCTGGAGCCCTGAGGGGGCCCCCAGGCACCCGCTTCCCAACTGACACGCGACCCATCCGGCCCTCCCCGGCCCCCGGGCAGGCAAGGTGGAAAACACGGAGCGCTTCCTCACACTGGCCTTATACCAGGTAGGGTGCGGTGGGGGTTAGGGGTAGGGGTGCGGAGGTTAGGCGCGCCAAGGGTGTTCAGGCTTCTGAATGCTCTTTTACCTTTCCCTTCTCTTTTACCCCATCCCCTCCTTCCCCATCCCTCCCCTCCCTCTCCTGGACTAGCCGTCTCTCATTGGTATATCTGCTCCATTCGCCAGTGTTTCGCCTTACCCTCCCTCTCCTCCTCCTCCTCTGCTGCTGCTGCTGCTGCTGCTGCTGCTTCATTTGCTGGTTGTTGCTTTGGTAGGGTGTTCCCCGCGGCAAGGGCTCAGGCGGCACTCGGCTCCGAGGTCTTCCCACTGCCGAGCAAGTGGACAAGCTGCTTGGCGGGTCGGACCCCCTGCTGGTCGTGTGTGCCTTCAGGAAGCAGCGCTTCTACGTCTTCTCGTGAGCGAGAGGCCCTCGTGAAGAATTAGGGGGGTGGGGGGAAAATAGGGGCCGCTTGTTGGTTTTGTGTGTCCACGGTCAGGTTGCATGCCTGAAACCTGCGACCAGTCGCCACCACCTTCCTCCTCCTTCCTAACAACCACCTCCCGACCTCCTCGGCTTCGGCTTCGGCGTCTTTCACCCTTTCACGTCCTCAGTCTCTCGGCCCCGCCTTTGCGTCTCCCCCTCCCCCTCCCTTCGTGGTTCGTCCTTCCCCCCTTCCCCCTCCCCTTCCCCCTCCCAACCCCCCCAGTCAGCACGAGCCCACCGAGCCCGAGGACCCCACGCAGCCGGGTCGGGACGTGTTCAATGAGAAACCCGCTCTGGATGACCTCATAGTGGCGGAAGGTGGGAGGGAGGGAGGGAGGGAGTGGCAAGAGGGAGGTGGAAGGGGTTTTGCATGGGTCACCGGTTTATTGATAGGTAGACTAGGGTCCCCTATGAGGGTGACGGCATGACCGCGGTATATATATTATTCCACTCCCTTCCTCTCCCCTCGTCCCGCTCTCCCCTCGTTCCCCCAATACCCGTTTCTCCTATCTATTCCCCAATCTGCGCAACCAGGAGCACACGTTGGTGGGATTGATATACTGTGTTCATGTTTTTTTCCGTGTGACTCTGGCTGTGTCTGTAGGCGGTGCGCCCGTCCCCGGTCACTCTCTTCCCCACGGCGCGCGCCTGCACAGCACCCGCGGCGACATCACCGTCAAGCTCTTCCCGGACGAGTGTCCGCGGACGGTGGAGAACTTCACCACACACGCTCGTAACGGCTACTACGACGGAGTCCTATTCCACCGCATCATCAAGGGCTTTATGATCCAGACCGGGGATCCGCTCGGTGGGTGGGTTTGGAGTACGGAATGTGTGCATGGGGTGGGGGAGACAGAGAGGGGGTTGGGGAGTGGCTGTGTGGAATGTGTTTGGAGGTGAGCTACGGTATGGGGCTCCCTGAAGATGCCTCGCTGCTGTTGTGGTTGCTGCTGCTGCGGCGGCGGCGACGGCGACGGCGACGGCGGCGGCGGTGGCGGTGTCAACAGTGGGACGAACAGCATCGGCAACCCAGTGCCAATGCTGTTTGTTGGTTTGTCTGTCCGCTTACCGGCCTGTGCATAATGTCTTCCTTGGTTCCTTTTTGTCCATCCCCCGATTGTAAAGTTCACCCAGGGGACCCAGGGGACTGTATGTATGTGTGTGTGTGTGTCGATGTGTTTTGTTCGCAGGTGACGGCACGGGTGGGGAGTCCATTTGGGGGGGAGAGTTCGAGGACGAGTTCCATAAGGCCCTCCGACATGACCGGCCCGGTATTCTGTCCATGGCCAATGCCGGACCCAACACCAACGGCAGCCAGTAAGTGGAGGTCATAGTGATGTTGATGTTGATGTTGATGGTGGGCTGGTTAGTGTTTTTGGGGGGGGGGCCAAGGAAAAACAGAAGCGCCGGAAGGCTGGATGGAGCTGGGAAATGGGTGGAAACACATACACACACGTTTCCCCGGTCCCGACCCCTCTCACGTGGAGTGCCCATTACCTCATACCGCCTTCTTTTTCATTCCAGCGCACCTCTCTGGTTGGGTTGAGCGTTGTGTGGTTGTGTTGCTGCTGGCTCCCCGCACGATTTCCCGCCTGCTTTATTAAGTCCTGACCCTCCCACGCCTCACCTCACATCAAACCCCCCCCCGGGTCTCCTCACCTCCACCGCCACCTCCTGCACCCTTTTTGTTCTGTCCAGGTTTTTCATCACCACGGTACCCACTCCCTGGCTCGACAACAAGCACACCGTCTTTGGTCGGGTGGTGCGCGGGATGGACGTCGTCACAGCCATCGAACGAGTGCGCTGCAACAAGGATGACAAGCCGTTCGACGACATCAAGATTCTCAACATCACCGTACTTGACACAGTGGACGAGACAGGCGGCGTGTAAAGCATATCTACTACGTGGGGTACGGTAATTGTAGGACGTACGGCACTGTAGTTGGTACCGCGTGTAGTACGGTGCATTCCACGGGTGAAGTACGGCGTATTCCACGCAGTATTCCACGGGTGGCAGTTATAGTTCTAATGATACAGGTTGGGCAATTGATGACGTCGAAGGACTCTTATTGTTTTGAATGGCTTCATGGGCTGATATGCTGGGTATGCAGGTGGGTTTGTATGCTTCGGTTAAAAACTGTGTGCGTGTGGGGCGTGTATGTGTGTGCATGTGTATTGTGTGCGGTGTGTGGGTGCGCCATGGAATTCATTCGTGTGCGCGTGTGCAAGCGCCTGGGTGATAAGAGGGAGTTGTGGAAACAACCCCCTTTTTGGAGGCTATCGAAATCTGCGCATGAATGACGGTTTAACGTTTGTTGGAGGTATACGGCCCCAATGGGAGGTGCATAAGGGGAGGGTGATAACAGTTGATGCTGGTGCAGGTGACATGTGCGCCAACGACACGGCGCACTTTGTAGACACGACGGCTGCGTCGTAAGTGGAACTGGAAGCCATGTTGCTGATGACACCGATGTTTTATGATAACCGAGTTGAAGCGGTCTGCGCGAAGAGGTAGCCGCGGCGGGGGCGAACTGCAGTCGCTCTCGATCCGTCGTGCTCCGGGCCCCCTGTTCCTGCCGACTGGCTACCCTGGCTATCCAAGGCCATTAGGGCTCTAGAATTTTCACGCCACATCAGATATGTAATACAGCAGCTTTGCATTTGGTGCTTTGGAAGCGGCGATTATCCCGCAATTGAAGCTCACCTTACCTCCATTATTTGTACGTAGGTAGAGGCTGCGATCAATTTGCTTTTTGGTGTTTGGTGGCGGGGACATTTGTTCACTTCTTATGCTTAGCGGTGACCTCTATCTGCGTATGCCAGGCTGAACAGCAGCGCATACCAAAAGATAGGATGAGCTGCTGAGCAGGGCCGGACGTCTCGAGCATGAGGACAGCTTTGCTCAAAGTTGGCCGTCTCTAAGACTCACCTACATGTATAAAACAGGAAAAAGTTTGGCCTTCGATTGCAATAAGCCAGACAATTTTGCTGGCCTCCCAAATCCGTGGATTTGCCGCGCTGCTGTACACGGTCGGCACCTTCTTAAGAAAGGCTCAGGCCCTACGTGTCTTTGCACCGGTATTAAAAAATGCAGGATCACAACGAGTCAAGGTCGGAAAGCGCCGGGCTTTCCTTCTCTGATGTCTTTCGGGCTGTTCCGCTCCTTTGGTCTCTCCTTGGCAGGCAAGCCTCGCTCTGCCTGCGGTCTGTTAGCAAGGAAGGACGCAATCTGCATGATGCAGCCTGTCTCTCGCTCCAAGTTCATCTTGACCGCGCGGCAACGCTCCAGAAATCGCAGCTTGTCGGGCGTGCAGCAATTTTGGACACCCTTTCGGGCATAGTCAAGCGCGGGTGTCGGCCGCTTCAGATTACAGTCAACGCAACATGCGAGGCGACATTGTAAGATTTATTAGTCTTTGGCGCTTGGGCGTGTTGCATAGACAAACGAGACCTTACAGTCAAGAAGTTGACGTTTGACGCTGCGAGCCCACCCAGCACATATGTTACAAACAAATCCATCATAATACTGTAAAGCAAATCTTTTGAAGCATATCCCGCTTGACTTGTTGGGCGCCAGGTGCGCTGTGCTCCGCGAAATCGGCCACAGCGCCATCCGGGTCGATGTCCTCGGCACTCCGCGTTTAAGCGACCGAGTTGGATCTACCCTCGTCACGTCTGCGCCTCAGCTACAGCACCTTGTGCTGCAGCTTTCGGAGCCTAATGCAGCAAAAGGCGCAGACCAGGTCTTGACTACAATTGGAAATCGTTTGCGCGCTCTGGATCTGCTTGTCGCGTCGCACGGCACGCTGCCGGCGGTTAGCTTAGAGGACTGTACGGCACTTCAAGAGTTGCGGCTTGTGTTGGATATGCATCCTCTGGCACCGCTGGGACCGTTGCGGATGCGGGGAGACGAAGGTGAGGGATATGTAGCGCCCCGCAGCTCCACATGCGTGTGCATGTGCGTGCGTGTGCGTGCGTGTATTTAAGCATTCTCTTCCGGGAAGAGCTCACGGAATCCCGCAAGTGAAGGAACGAGGCTTTCCGCCCACACATGACCCTTCCCCCTCGCGCCCACCCTCTGCACATTCGCGCGCACACGTCCATAATGCTAATGGTAAGCCACGGTCTCATCCCCTCCCTGGGGCCGCGCCCGCTGCCAACTGCCGCTGTAACACCGTCACGCACCCCATGATGTGCTGCGGAACAATCACAGCTACGTTTCAATTTCTGCACTTCGTCCGCTCCGGTGACGCGTCCGCACTTCGTCGGTTTATTTTTTGGCCCGTGTTTTCCTCTCCTCCCCCCTTTTACCCTCGGCACCCGATTTATCTCGTTCATCCCCCCTTCCCCGCTCATCTTCTGCTCGTCGTCGTCATCACCATGCCGTTGTTGTTATTATCATGTTGTCATGTTGTTGCAGCGCCCCCCGCCGTCGCCGCCATTGCCGCCCTGGGGCCCTGCCTTCGCTCCCTGGAGCTCGTGGGCTCCGCCGTACCGCGTGTGTTGGACCCACCGCACCGACTGGCGGGGCTAACCGACCTGACGGCGCTCACGAGACTGAAGATTGACATGCCACAGGGCTTCCTGGCGGCGGGGGCAGCGGCGGAGGTGCGGGATGGCGACGGCGGCGGCAGTGGCGAGGTCGCGAGGCCGGGAAGCGTCCTGGCGGCTGACGCCGCCGCCGCCGCCGCCGTGTGTGCCGCGGGGCTGCGGTGGCGCGCCGTACCGGTGGCGGCGTCACTGGGTAGTCTTGTTGAGCTGCACCTCGGCAGGTCGTACGAGTTGACGGTGTACGACATGGCGGTGCTGGCGCCCGCGCCGCAGCTGGCGCTGCTGGCGTGCCGTAACATTGTCCTACCGCCGACAACGCCTACGACTACGACAATGGGATCAGCAAGGGAGCACCCCCCGCTAAGCTGTCCTGCCGTACGATCGCGTCCGCCTGCCGTACCCCTCCCGCAGCGGCTCCGCGAACTCCAGGTGTGTTGGGGACGTAGTTAACTTAGTTCTGTGCTCCTGTCTCCCTTAACCGTATTCTCATGGCTCTGCCGACTCTGACGTGCTTGCTGACCGTGCTTGGAATGGTAGAGACAGGAAGTGAGGAGACCAGCTGCCAAGGGCCCTTACACTGCAGAAGAACACAGCCCCAGCCAGCCACGGCCGCGCGACTGCGGCCCACTGGCCGCCACACCTCCACCGCGCGGCCCACCAACAAACCCCCACGGGGGGAAGGTGGGCGGGAAACTGTCAGCTACGAGCTGAAGCTCTACTGAATGAAAGGCAGAATGCCTGTAACGGAGGAGCTGAAGCGTGATATATTCGCCACTCAAATACGGTTGTACGATAGTCGCACAGAACCAAACTTCGAGACTCCGATCGCTGCGCTCCGTCGCATTTAAGTTAACAATGCCCCTGCCTGCCTTACACAAATCAGCTGAGTGGAGAGTTAAGATAAAATCGTTTTTTCGGTTACTCACCAATTCAAACTCACAAGATAATATTCAACCAAGAAAGTGTTTTCGGTCCACAGCCGCCCCCTCCACCCTGTGATGTACCATCGTTGCTATGGTATGCTCCCACTATGTGGTCCCCCTCCAGTTCGGGGCGTGGCCTGAACGCCGCCGGTGTCCTGGACTTCGTCAACCTGCGTCGCCGCTGCCGCCGCGTTGTCACCATCCGCCCATTGTCCTTCCCGTTCCTCCGACTCCGTGTCGTTGTGTACGTAGGTACGGCGGCTTCCAAGTGCTCCCGTACTAGCGGCCTTGGAGTCGCTGCCGGCCCCCGGCTTGCAAGTGCTCAAGTGCCGTGCGTTTGAGAAGGCGGCTGCCGCCGCTGCTGCCGCCGCCACCGCTGCTGCCGCCGCTGCCGCCGCCGCCGCTGCTGCCGCTTTTGCCGCTGCTGCCGCCGCTTATGCCGCCGCTGCTGCCGCCGCTGCTGCCGCCGCCGCTGCCGCCGAGACGGATCTAGCAGTGCCCGATCTGGATTTGGATCGGGATCGGGATCCACTGGGAATCGATTTGTGTTCGTCGGCAGCGTCGCCGCCACCGTTGTCGCGAGCGGCTGCTGCGGTGACAGACTTGTCGGCAGCGGGCTTCCCGGCGGCGGTGCTGCCCCTGGATGCCGCACTCGAGGATCAGGCCGTGGCGCCGGGTGGGGAATCCCAGACGGCGGCGGTGGCGGCGGCGGCGCAACAGGCTGGAGAGTTGGCAGCGGTGGGGGGAGGAGGGGGGACGACATCGGCGGCGCTCGGCGGCGGCGGCAGCAGCATCGTTAGCCTGCAGCTGGCGCTTGTGGGCACATCGTGTGCCGCGGAGTCCATGGTGGCGGAACCATGGGTCGCGGAGGTCGCGCTGTCGGCGTTCCACCTCATCGCGCGGCTGCTGTTCGCCCGAGCACTTCCGTCGCCATCATCGCCGCCACCTGGATCGCTTTCACACCCAGCTGCTACTGCTGTCGCACCGCCGCCGCCGCTACTGATACGGCCATTTGAGCGTGGCGGCGGCGGCCGCAGGGCCGGGCGCGGTGGTTCCGGAGCCGCAGCCTCCGCCAGTACGATGCTACGTGGGCCGTACGCTGGATCCTGGCTGTCAACGCTGTCGGTGCTGAGCTCCGCCGGGCTGACGTCACTGCAGTTACGGCACTTTGAGTTTGAGTGGGAGGATCTTCAGCTGCTGCGCGTGGCGTTTCCGCTGCCGAAGGTGAGGAGGAGAAAAAAAACTAGAGAGACAGGGGGGAAGATGTAATTTTTTTCAAAAATCCAGCTCAGGTTCCAGCCAGCACATCATCTCGCTGGTTGATGTTTGAACGATCCTTAGGCGCGACGGCCGGCTGCCATAGCGAATGATCACTTGTTTGAGAACGATGAAGCCTGCTCCACTCGCGCCCCTTTTCGTGGCCTGGCTGTTCTGGTTCTGTGCTCTTAGAATTTCCATTGAGCCATTCCCTGCTGGCAAGTTTTCCCTAGGTACAAATACAAGATAGGGACATCCCCAATCTTCTGTCCTACTAGGACAGAAATAGTATCACCCCAGGAGTGTAGCACACAGTTTTGTTTCTTTTTCGCTTCTCTCCTCCTGGGAGGCATCATATGATGGCCATTCATCTAATGACCCCCATCCTCACCCCCACCTAGATGCGGCGTTGTGTGATGGGCCCTCCTCCCCCCTTTAACGTTATGCCTGCTGTAGAGCTGCGAGGTGAGGGAGTGCGAGGTGCGCCTGGAGGATCGGACCAGCCTCAGGCAGCAGCAGTAGCAGTAGCAGTAGCATCAACAACATTATTCACAAGACGAACGAGAACGAGATCGAGGACGACCCGTGCTGACAACATCGGGGCGTGTGGGCAACGAAAATTTTCACTGAGAATTTCAACATGGAAATGCGTTCTGGGCGCAAACAAGCGGGAAATGTGTGTTAAAAAGGTATTTTCATTGAACCAATGTATGTCTGTATGTACAATTTTGCTTTTTTTACTTCATATATATGGCAAAAAAACAACAGGCTTAACAGGCATCTCCGAGTCGTTCCGGAGTTCTCCTCAGTTTTTTTCTCCGCAGCGGGAACTCAACCTCAATCATTCATGTGGATGTACGGCATGGCAATACGGAAGTGCAATCATCATCATCAACAACAACAACAACATCGCCCTTTTACACTTGCATTTGTACTCGTACGGGAAAAGGCAAAAAAATTTCAACATGCAAACCAAACAACATTGCTTGCAAGGTCTCACAGACAGGAGTCGCCTGTGAAAAAAATAAGACTCGGACTAAATCCAAAGTCTGGGTATGGCAAGGGGACCATATGTACGACTGCTGCCCTTCTTGTGCTTGGTTTCAGAAGATGCGGCTTTCTGGCGCTCGCGCTGGCTCTTGCCTGTCCGTGGGTGTAGAGTGTGCGTGTGTGTGTTTTATGGTTACGTTCCTTTCCCTATCCTTGATTTGCTGTCATCCGGATTTTTACAATTCTACTGACAGTTGCAAGGACAAACACAGCAACAGTGCAGTGCAGTATAAGAGATTCGTCCAGATCTCGTACTTTTCGTTCGGCCCGTGTCCCGTTACCATTTGAGTTTGAGTTGTTGTTGTTGCTGTGCAACCCCATCCTCCCCCCCGCCACCCCCCACCCCCACCCGGGGGATGACCCCTGGGCCGTGGCGGCAGGGGGGTTGTGAGGAGCCGCGGCGGCGAGTTAGAGTTGGATGTATCTGGATCAGGATCGGGTGTCTGGTGCACTGGCGGGGCGTTGGAAGGTGTGCTGGGGGAGGAGGGCATTCGTAGGTGAGTGGAGATACATGTGGTCATACAGAGGTTGGCATGCTAGCACGAAGATGTTGCGACGTATACTCTTCCTTGCCGTACGATTGCCTACGCAGCGTCTCTCCCCTTGAGGGTTCATTTCATTATTCTCCTGGCTCCTCCTGGCGCTCCCCTCCCCTCATCTCCCCCCTGGCCTGACCTGGCCTGCACTGGGTAGCTAGACGGAAGGACGCGGACTGTACGGTCGATGATGGAGATGATTTTATGTGCCCAAAGTTGTCAAGTTTTATAGAGCTACGGCAAATCAAATAACGTATTAAGCATTTTCTGCTTATCAAGGCATATATACTTGATGACATATTCATATAGCTGCCGTAGCAATACCTACCTACATACATACATATATAGATACAGATACCTGTTCACTACCCCTCATGGGTTTCTCTATCTCTTCTCCTCATTGCACGTATATGACGATTTTGTACTGATGGGACTCGACCGGGGTTCACTGCGCCCGGTGTATGATTGCTTTATGTTGTCGTACGTATGCGCCGGATGCAGTGACTGCACCCTTTTTCCTGTGGTTGGTGCATCCCGTCTTCCTGAGTGGCCTTAGCTTTCCGTAGTCCATTAACAAAGAGGGATGGTGCGGTTTTGCATTTATGTTTGTGCGTAACGACACAAGGCCTAGGGGAATACGGAGGATACGGCTGTTTGGTTCTTTGAACGGTAAGTGTGCTCTGCACTTGTTGCTGAAACATATGCATTTGCGCTTGTTGTTTATCATGCCTTTCTGTTTGTCGGTCTGTTTATCGATTGTACATGGCAAAAAGTAGTACAGCGAAGCGTAGTAATAGTAGCAATACAACAATGCCGCACTCCTTACAATGCTGATGAAGATATCATACAGCCGATAACAACGGTGTTGTTTGTTGTTTGTCGGTGCGGCCTCCTACCATTAGCGGATTTTCGTCCTTAAAACATTTTCCGCCTGCCATGGGGCCAAGGAATGGGATCGCGTCTTCAGTCTTGTCTGTCGCAAAAGTGGCCTAGGTATCGCCTTGTACTGGTACGGTATCGCCGGTACGTAGCTTGGAACGAATGCCACTGGAGTGCGCACGTGTGAAGAGGAAGAAAAAAGGGGGAAGGGGATGCCGGAGAGCGAGTAGAGGTACTGCATACTTTGTCTAGTGCTGCTGTGTGCTGATTGAAATGTTGTTGGTACTGCGAGGTTTATTTTTAACTCCCATCGCTCTTCTGGGTTGCCGCTGGGTTAGGTTGCTCGTTGGGTTGGTGGTCTCTTGGTCGTAACGAGTATTATTATTATGAACGGACAGCGAGGAGCCACAATAAAAGTTAATCACATTGGTTCCAAATTTTGTAAACTGATGTATACTGGTGTGTGTGTAAGCTGGGGTGGAGGGTCTGTGAGGTAAGGAGAAGGCTCTACGTGCCTGCCTGGTTTCGTTGCTGCTGCTGCTTCTGCTCCTCATGGCGCTTTCTTTCTTGCTTATGCGGTAAATGGGGCCAAAAAAGCCATGATATAAAATAACAATACTGCAACCTGACGTCAATCATGTTTCGCCAATATGGGCAAGCTTTCCAGTCACAAATTGCCCCGAACATCGCGGGGTGTGCGGCGCATGCAACACCAAAGGTTTTGTTCTCCGGTTCCTCACACAACATCGAGGGCCCGGGCTTCCGCGTCCAGGAGTTTCGGGTGGAGAGTAAGCTGCAGCTTGGATTAAGATGCAGCTTTTTCCCTTCAGCTTACATTCCGTAATCTTTCGCTCTCGCGCGAAGGTCTCAGGTGATCTTTGTTGGCAAAAAAAACGACTCGGGGTTAATTGAGCGACTTTTCCACCTACACCTTTCCGTTGCTGCCGCACCAGCTCATTCTGCCAAGCGTATCCATCTACTGCATCGCTCCCATTGTCCCGGAGGTCTCAATACACCTCAATGAGGCCGAATGGCGTGATTTTAGGAGAGAGCTGCACATGAGAGGCTGACCCACCACCATTAGACTTTTGTAAGAGCTTTTGTACAGACGGAGGTCGGAAGATGAAGAAGAAGAAGAAGAGGATGTGCGTGGTGGGGAAGGGAAGCCCGGGGTGGTGCTTCCCCGTGCTTCCAGGCCAAGGGCGTTGTCAAAATGGCGGCCTCGGCCGAGGATGAGGGTTAGGGTGAGGCCTCGGCCGCATCCACCCGCTCAGGTCCGACTGACGGCATGTGTTGAGCTATCGCCTCGGAACAGTGTTTCTTCTTGCTTGCTGATACATCATCGGCGGGATTGATGTGTGGTCGGACATGAAAACACGTCGTAGGCGTGAACGCACAGGTGCGTGCGGGAAGAAGGAACAGGTATAGCCACAGATATCATTTATAATCGAGGGCGATTATTGTGATTCAGTGTATCAAATGCTTTCTCATTTCGTTGGCTGACATAGTGACACGTGAAAGGTAGTCTTTGTTGGGTTTGTTGGTGTATAAGATACTTCACCTTATTGGGAGATTTCCAAGTTCCAGCAAAAGCGCGGCCGGACGTGTGCTGTCGCAATCGAAGTATCGATACGCTTTGCCGCAGATTTTCTTCCCCTACCCCTCGCCTCGGCCATCGCCCCCTCTCGGATTCGCAGCAGCATTGCGGTGGCTGTATACTCTTCAAAGGGCAACCACTTTGCACCACCAATATAATAATAACGAATTAAACGCTGCATTTGGTGGCGGGTCAGCCTTTTATTTGTATATAGACAGTTTCTGTCTTCGACGTTCTTCGACTGATTGTACCTTTTAGAGAACGCAACGCGAGGAAGCAGACGCAGGAAATCCGTGAGAATGGCCCAAACTCCAGCTCGCGCGCATCTGCTCGCTCTGCCGCACCGTCAACGTCTGAGGCAGAGGCAGCGTCGGGGCCCTCTTACGGTGGCGGGGGGGTCACTGCTGGCGGTGCTGCTACTTCACGTGGCGCCCTCCATCGCCGCCTCGAGCTTGGAAACCCACCGACTACGCGGTGTGTTGAAAATCCATGGCCATCCCTGCTACGGGCAGTCGCACAATGGTCGCTGCCGTCGCGACAAATAGATGTAGATAGACAACCTCCGGAAGGACGCATGTGCGCAATGTGCCAGCCGCCACAAAAGATGCGCGACATTTTATCCTTCAAATCCAGTGGCGAGTGTCGTAGCAAAATGCCTGCTTCGGTGTCTCCTTCAAGTGCGTGTGTTTACTGCTTACCAGCTGCATCTACCCATCAGCATCTTTCTTCACCAAAGCACCCCGAAAGGAATGGCCCCTGATGACCCGTCCATGGCCACTTGTCTGAATGCACCGCCTCTAAACAGGGTTTAGTAGGCGGCTAAGCTGGGGTCTAGCGTCAAGGATGGGCGGCGGCTGCGGAGGCACGAGCTGCAGCGCCAGCACCGCCGCCGTCCCCACCACAACAGTGATGGTGGTACCCGTCATGGCAGCCGCGCCGGCGCCGGCGCCGGCGCCGGTTTATATAATGCCAGCTCCCGCACCCGCACCCGTAAGGCAGCAGCTGGGGACGTGTGCAACCTCTGGTTTTGTTTCGAACGGACGGAAAATCGGGCCCCCCTCCCCCCCCCCGGGTCACCGTGTGGCGACATACACACCCAGCGATAGCGAGGAGGGAGGACGGGAAATGCCAGGAGTCCCGTTGACGTGTGCGAGGCTGTGTGTGTAGGGGGCTTTGGGGGGGGTTGGAGGAGTGCGTGTGCGTTTGTATGTGCACCTGTGGGGGAGTCCGGGGGTTCCGTGGGTGACGGCTTGATGTGGGCCAGGGTTCAAGATGTGGGGGCTCGGAGGACCTGTATTCCGACACCCGCTGTATTCCATCGCTGCCGCCGCCGCCGCCACGGTCTTCATAAGGACCTAAGTTAGCTCCCATAGCGCGAGCGAGCCGAGCCATGCGCATGCATAACACACTTCACCTACCAGCTTTGCTTCATTGTGGCGCAGAAGCTGCGCTGGTTCTCGTCGTGTTTCTCTTCTTGGAGTCAATGGCTCCGAAAACGGGCGAGAGCCCTGGAGAAGCGTCATACCGTTGTATGATTTTGTCAACAAGTTTGGCCAACAACTTGCGGGCGCATGCTCGGCAGGGGTCTTTCTCCTCTGAAAAACCCATTTTGCTGGGTTTGAGATATGGGCAACTTCGGGTCGGAACCAGCGCCCCGATGACCACCACCTCCTCCAATCATGTTATTCGCTCCCACTCCCACCTGGCTACATTCCCTTCTTTTTCCCTCTCTTCTCTAACAGGCCCCAGTCATAATGTCCGTGGCTGCGCCCGCGCCTCAGCCAGTTATAATGCCCGTGGCGGCGCCCACATACGTGCCAGCGCCTCAGCCAGTTATAATGCCCGTGGCGGCGCCCACATACGTGCCAGCGCCTCAGCCCGTTGTGATGCCCGTCGCTGCGCCCGCGCCTATGGTCGCGCCCGTACATACCGTCGTAATGCCTGTGGCAGCGCCCGCATACGTGCCCGCGTCAGCTTCCGCGTCAGCGTCAGCATCCGCCGTCGCCGTCGCCGGTGGCGGAGGCTTCTCTAAGGGTTATAAGCACGGGTGTATGACGGGCTGTGCGGTCATGGGTTAGGCTGGATTCGGTGCGCATCCGCGTTCAGCTCGAATTGATGTGTTTTGACTCCAGAGTAATGATACCTTTGAATGTGCCGTGTTTGACGGTGTGGACATGGCGAGTATGGTGTGGTGGTGGTACTCTGGTGGGGATCAACTCGTACAGAAGCGTACTGACAGCTCCGACAACGAGTGGGGGGGAGAGAGTGTGTGTGTGTGTGTGTTTTCGTGCGTGTGTAACGGTGTGTATCGGCTGCATGTATATCTATATGTCTGTCTATCTGTGTGATGTGAGACGGGAAAAGGTGAGGGATGCCGGCAATTGTGAATAAGAAGATTATCGGGGAAGGTCTTGGGATTGTAAGTTGGGAAAAAGTTGGGTATGGGTGAGGAGGTTGATGGTGGGTTGGATTGAGATCCGCAGATTGTGAAGGTGGGTTTGGGGTTTATTTAGGCATGTTGTAGATGCCACGAAAAAAAATTAAAATTAGGACGATATGATGATCTATTTAAACTGTAATTGTCTTCGAGGTCTCGGAGGAGTGTTTATTTAACGAGTTGTGACCTTGTGAGCTTCAGGCGCGAAATGGCCGAAATGAGGAGGTGGTGAGGAGAGGTTGATCTAGATGATTGCTTCGTAAAGTGGAATGGCGGCGGTCTGCCTGCTGAGCCTTCCACCTGCGTCTCTAAGATGATGACTTCATAATGACGTTGTGAGATAGCTAATCCTGCGGCCAGATACCAAGGTGCTAACAGTGGCCAGGACCGCCGGCAGGTCAGACACCAGCCACACCTGCCTTCGAGTAACCACTGAGACCTAATTAACTTACTACTGACAAACGATCTATTAGTTGCTAGTGCGCAACTGAGCATGCCCAAAATTGATGACGACGGGGTTACGCATGGACTCGTGACACATGATGGGGGTTAAGCTCCACTTCGGACTACATTTAGCTGGCGGCAAACATAGTATAGTAAGAAATAGTACTATATATAGTAATGTAGTACTATGATACTATTACTAGGCAGGTACACGCTCCCAGTAGAAGGGGGGTGTACGACCAACCGTTGTACCTGAAAATTACACCGTTGGAAAGGTCTTGTTTTGTTCTTTCTAAATATCTACTTAGACATGAGAAAGCAGATCGCTGTGGTCATCCAGATCACTTTTTGTTAGTTCAGTGCCCGGTAGGTGGACCCCAAACCCCATGTCTCAAGGCGTGTTATGGCACATAAAGACATAATCACAGATAGAAGACCCAGTGTTGACAAGACAACACACGGACGCCATACTAGTGAAGTTCCTGCACTACAACGGCCCAGTACGTAACCCTCCAATTCGGCAAACTGCCGCAGCTCAATCTATCAATGCCGCGCCGGCGCTTGGAGAGGGCCTGCTGATCCGCCGTGCTGGGGCCCGCCGCAGCGGAGCTGGTTCCACTCTGTTGCTGGCTGAGTGACGCTGCACGCTGTTTGATAGCCTTGCAAGCACCTTGCTTGATGTGGTGCGCGTTGGTAAAGGATGGGTTCGCGGCGCTGAGCGGCTCATCGCAGAACAAGCAGACTAGCTTTGGTAGACCACCCCACCATAGCCCTGCATAGTATATAGTACTATGCATAGTACTATTATAGTATAGTACTCTTTTCTAGTATAGTACCCGTGCCAACCCTATGTATAATCCACAGCCGTAACACGCATCCACAATCCATGCACACACCCACTTCCTCCGTGGTGGCCATCCTACCAAAAAATTCAAAAAATACACATCGAAAAACACGTAACAGCCCACCGGCACCTATGACAATTTGACAAGATGTCATAAAGAATCCCCCAAAGCCACTCTACTGGAACGTCCACGACCTCAGCAACCCTTTGGGCTTTCTTGCCGGCAGTGCTTGGGGGACCCTCAGCCGCTGCAGGCCCCCTCCTGCAAGGTAAACCCTTTTACCATGTCCCCCAATCGGCCAAACAAGCTCGCTGCCGTGCCGCCTGTCTTGGCGGCGCCAACCGCCACCGCCGCCGCCGCCGCTGCGCTCAGGGGGTGGGGGGCTCAAGGTGTAACCCCCGTTGGAAAACCTAGGCACATCTCCGATTGCCGCGTGCTGCCCATCAGATGAGGATCAGCGACTCCAGTGGGAAGCCGGCCGCATACGTTATGCAGCTTAGGTGTATGATGGCAGTGACAGTGCTAGATGGCACGTATAAAATGAAAACCCAGTTAAACCAAACTCGCTGGTGTGGGGGACCCTACACCGCCGTAATTGCTGCCGTAATTGCTGCCGTACACGCTGCCATAGGAGCCGCTGCACTGTAATTGAACCGGCAGTGACGCCGCGCCACCGTACTCAATAGCAACAAAGCTATACCAGCTCCGCCATACCGTTGCCAGGTTGAAAAAGGCGTCGCCACCAGCGACGGCACCGCTGTGCTGTGGCGCGATCGTCCCGGCGATCGTCCCGGCACGATGCCAAGAAACAATCATCGATGCTGCCATCGGGTCTCAGCCGCTCTGTCCCTCCCAACATCCCAAGATGTCCCCTGGCCGCCCAGCTTCACCAAGACGGGTGTATTGAAACCGACATCGTAAGATCCTATGATTCCTCAGTCTAACCAGCAGGTTGGGACCTAATGGGACGTCCAGCCGGTACAGGAAGCGCACCATCGCCATGTCATCGCAGCCCATAGCCACCATATAGGCCTCACCGCAAACCTGTAATCCAGCAAAAAAAACAGAGAGGAGGTGCGGCTGTTGTTGAAAGCTTTGCTTAAAAACGAACGGCATCATGATTTTATCCCTCCAAATATGCAATACATCTACCAACACGCTACCATGTACCATGCACCACCATATGCTTGACCCCGGTATTGCATAAGTCGTCAAGCAAGCAAATTACAAAGAGATTAGCACAATCTCAAGTAATCCGTTTTCTGACGGCGGCGTGAATAAAAGCAACGCTGAGCAACGAAGCGCAACAAGCACATACAGGGGCCAGCAGTTCCCAAGCATAATATACTCACCGGAACACGGCAGTCCCGCCCCAAAAGCCATTCCACTGCCTCCTGGCAGCCTGACTTGATAGCATTTTCCAATGCCGGCCGACTTTTCCAGCTCCAACCCCACTCGTGTAGCCAGGTCATCAGTCGTGTGTTACCACTCCTTGCTGCGCTGTTCAGCAGGTCGGCAGTATTGTCCGGAGTGAGACCCAAGGCCTCCACAACCCAGCATACTACGGCTAGCCTGCCATTGATCGCTGCATTTTCAACAGCTTGCCCGTACTGCGCCAACAGGCCAACACTGTGAAGATATTGCAGCACGGCCAGGTGGCCGGATTGGAAGGCTTGTGTGATGCCATAGGCAGTTGGCCTGATGCCCATCTGCGCTACAAGGTACTGCAGTGCGGCAGGGTTGCCAGCAGCTGCTGCTGCATCGGCCACACTCTCATCAAGCGGGTAGTCCCGGCTGCGCAGCCACTGCAGGCGGCCAAGTGCATCGTGCGGGCTGCCAGCAGCGCTCTCGCTTGCTTGAACTGTCGGTTGGCCACCCTGTGCCTCCAGCCACTCCATCTTGGCGAGCCAGTCGGAGGTGGCGCTGCCGGCGGCCGCAGCCAACATACGGTTCAACGTGGTATGTGTGATGGCGTCTGCTACCATCCGCTGCTGCCCCTCAATATCCTCACCTGGCAGAGAATGCTGCTTCAGCCGCTGCAATGCTGCCAGGTCAAAGCCCTCAGCTGCCGCAATAAGCAGGTTTTCGATATCAGAATCTGTAGTGCTGCCCCCACGGCGCAGGAACTCCTCCCACAGCCAGTTCATAAGGCCCTCGTGGCCCCCGCGGGCGGCTCCTTCCACGGCAGACATGCTGGAGAGGGGGCAACCAGCAGCTAGCATCCATTCACACACATGGCGGTGTCCACCCCTCGATGCTGCAGGCAGCGATAAACCCCAGGAACTGGTCTCCTCCTTCAGCAGCTGGCACATCTCCAGTTGGCCCGCGGCTGCGGCTGCCTTGAGCATATCCTCAAGGCCGTCTGCTAGGCCGACGTTGGCACGGGCCACCTTAAGGTTCTCGATAATACCGCTGGCAGCGGTGAGTTCCAGAAGCTTGCGCCGCTCCTGGAGAGTATACCGACGGAAGGCATCGGGGTGGTTCCACTGTTGACGGAAGGCGTAAATCGGAGTTGGCAACGACAGCCGCACGACTTTAAAATTTGTTAGCCACTCCGCTGCCTCCTTGTTCAGGACCCGCAGCGTGCAAGCCGCATCATTGCCCGCATAATGCGCAACCCTTTCGAGAAGGCCAGGAACCCAAATGCAGGGGCAATCTTTTGGTTGAGGCATTAAAGACATTAAGATGCCAGCAAAGCCTGAATCAGACGCTCGTCGCACTTGACTTCCTTGATTTCTTGAACAAGTGCCTGCTAACAAAGTGGGTCCCTAACGCACTTTCATTTGATTTGTGTAACAGCTTTTGCAAAGCTTTTTTCGCTGTTTAGAAGTGTGCTTCGTTGACACTGCGCCGCAATTTAAACAGTAAGTTTACAGGTTTTACAAAGCTCCGCGCGAATTCGGAGCCCAGGGGCCATGGACTATATATTTTGAAAGTTAATTACGCCGTACGAACTGAAAGTCCAAGGCGGTTTTCGATCCTGCCATCTAGATCCCTCCTCATCCAGTCACCCGAACATCCGTAGATTATCAGCAATCCCCTCCACACGATCTTCCGGATCCGCCCTAACCACGTGTTCACACATAAGCGTGGCAATCAAGCAGCAAAATGTGCGTGCCGTTCGTTCTGGACGGCCCGACGGATGGTTTGGGCAAAAACCACAAATGAACACCACCATGCATCTTGCTCCCGACCATCTACTAAACGACAGCGACCAGTAAGCGCATCAGGGTGATCTGGATAACACGCCGCTCAGCCAACGCTGCCTCGCAATGCGGGGTACGAGACCCCATGTACTGTTCGGGGTATACATACCATGCGAACGAGGATGCATGAATGATCATGTCCGCAGGGCAGTCGGTACCTCCTATCACCCGCGGCCGTGTCTGGTATGTGCCCAGGGCCCCCCTTCTCTCTGCACTTAAGGTACGCTTACATGCTGTGCTGGGACCACCATCCCTTCCATTAGCAGTAAATCAATCGCAGCAAAGCGGCTTTGGGCTCAAATACTCGCGATACGCCGGAGAACACATCTCAGCAGCTGGCGAGATCTGATACCCTATGAGACCACCCCCCTCAACACCCCGACCTGGTCGCAGAGAAGGGGTCACAGAAACGACGGGGCTCTGTCCGTACCCAAAGAGACACTGTAAGCAGAACCAATCTATAATGCTCCCGTGGCCGCAGCATTTGTATAAGGGGTGAAACCCCAGACATGTCGCACCATTAAACAGCCTGGCTGGCAGGACACAGGCAACACCTGGGCCCCCGGTATGCCCCTCAGGAAGAGGGACATCTCCCGCGCTAATACGTCCTGCATATTCCAGCTGCACGTGCAGATAATCACGGACACCGAGGAGGGACAGGAAGAGGACATGGGTGCACCCATACATACTTACATACATACGCACTTGCCATACACGGCATACCAGGTCTCCTTTTCGTGGCTCGGTTTTAGGGAGAAGAGCATTGAGGTCCTCATGTAACAGCCCTGCAACCCCTCCCTGCTGCAGGAGCTGCAAAGAGTAATATTGCGGCTGCACGGCGGCAACACTACCTGGCGCGGATGTGTACTGCGGAGCCATGCTGCTGCTGCTGCTGCTGCTGCTGCTGCCGCTGCTGCCGCTGCTACACGCAGATGCGGGGCGTGCGCTTCCTGTGGGCCCTTTCCTTTGGGAGAGCTCAAGGACTGGAACAGCAGGACCACATCGGGCTGATGTAACCCCTCCCAACCTCCACACAACCTCTCGGCAAACACCCCAGTATAAGCACACAACACACACAGCCGCCAAGCCTGGCCGGCAGGCGGACAGGCAGGAGGCAGACAAGAGCCAAACCTGCATCCACTCATTCAATCATCCACCACATCATGTATCTAAGGTAGGGTGCAGCTGTGTCCCAGATGAATCCGTATGCGAGCCCCATGGGCTCACCAACCAACCCTGCATGCAACCAAGCATCAGCAACATGATGACCTGTTCATGCGCCAATAATTGCTGGACCCTCCTCTTGCCTTTCCTCCACCTGCATCCCCATCCTCCTCGTCCTCCGGGCAGGCACCCTCTCACGCCAAGCGAGATACCTGCCTCGGCCGCCAGACCACGAAAACCGCACCGGTAGCAGCCGCAGTGACGTTCGTCAGTTGCAGGAGCTGCTGTCATTGCTGCCTCTGCAGCACCGCCTCCCAATCTCTTCCCTTCACCCTTCCGAACCTTCAACTGCAGCTCCCGTTCTTGCAATCAGCACCTCCTCCTCCTCCTCCAACCGCCCATTTCTTATTCTTACCGCCCAGTCCCAAACACGCCAAACGCCTCGCCCCGAAGCCAGGCAAGTGCTTCTCTATCTCCTCCTCCTCCTGCGCTTTTCCTGGCTCTGCCACTTCTCCCCTCGTCCCTTTCATATCGCCAGCGGCAGGAGCAGCAGCAAACGGAACAGGCTAGCTCCCAGCCGCCATGGCCTGATCATATTAAGCCTGTTTAAGATGTTTGGATTTTAATGTGTGTGCACACCCGCGCGTGATTTTACCGCATTAAATTATCCTGGCAAAGCGGCGGTAATCAACCCCATCATACATAAGCCTTTGCCAAAAGCTGCTGGCGGTCAGACAACCCGCCAAACAATAGCATTTCAAAGCGATTTAAAACCAGAATTTGGATATTTAAGTAAAACCACCAACAGCAGCTGCAGTAGAAATTAGTAGCGGCAGCAGCAGCTTGTAGTTTAGGGAAAGCAGGTGCTAAGTGCCGTACAAGAGTATACTCGTACATCCAAGTAGACTGTGCGTATATGCGGACAGCTAGATAGCGTGCAAGGACACACAGAGAGTCGCATGCGGGGGGTATTTTTTATCGCTGTTGTTGTATGACGACGGTGACTTCTCATATATAAAAAAAAGTAAAACCATGCGAAATCCCGACAACTGCCAAGGTATTTGCCGTATTGTCGTATCCTTAAAATTCCATCGGGTCGTTGTTCGATCGGCGGAAGCTGCTGCTCGAGTTGATCCTGCCCGGTTGACTAAACTCGCCGCTGCGCTGCGACGGCGGCGCCGCCGACCCTGCGCCGCCGTAGTTGCTGCTGTACGCAACGCCACCTCCGCCATACCCGCTGTAGCCGCTGCGCTGTGACTGAACCGCGGGCGATGCTGCGCCACCGTACCCAGCTGCATCAAAGCCAACTCCGCTACGCTG
>NW_003307567.1:1188386-1209639 GCF_000143455.1 Volvox carteri f. nagariensis | reverse complement strand
ACCCACGCAGGTTGGCAAAGTCGGCGCTATGCAGGGACTGTGATGTTGACGCAGCCATGCCGCCATACCCACCACCGCCACCTACGCCGCTGCGCTGCGACTGAGCCGCCGGCGAAGCTGCTCCGTTGCTAAAAGCACTACGGTGCGACTGAGCCGCCGGCGATGCTACACTGCCGTACATGCGGTCTTCCAGTCCGCCGCTAGCGGCCGCACCGCTGCGCTGCGACGCACCAGACACTGACGGTGGTCCTCCCGACACCGGTGCAAAGAAACCGCCCGTCACACCGCCACCGGGCCCCACGTCGCCGCCGCTGCGGTACGACCGACTCGAAGGTGCCGGCGAGGCTACCGCCGCCGGCGTCGCCGCCACCGCCGCCGCTGCCCAGTTGTGACCGGTCAGATCGCTACCGCTGCGACGCTGAGCGCCTGCGGCGGAGGCCGCTGCCGGGCTGAGCATCGCCCAGCCGCCGCTGCCGCCGCCGCCAGCATCGCCGCCGCCGCCCTGACCCTCCACTGAACCCCGGACGCTGCTGGTGGCGGCGGAGCGTGCCGATAAAGGAGGACCGAGAGCAGAAGGAGGCCGCTGGCTGGCCGTCCAGGTGAGCATCCCGGCGCGTTTTGCGTGCATGTCTGTGTGTCTGTATGTCTGTATGTGTATGTATGTCTATTTGGGTGAGTGTTTGCGTTGAGTATGGGTGAGGTGGGTGGGTGGGTGATGGGGGTTGCGTTATTCAAGTTCGGCGGGGAGGAGGCAGGGGGAGCTCCCCGGAGGGTGGAGATCGATTGAGTGGATGGGGTTTGGGAATCCTCGTCCCCGGACTTTGGCCACCACCACGCAGGTCCTCTTAACCCGCTAACCCCCCTCAGCCCCAGTATGTACCGATTCGTTATTCACTCTTTGGTTTCTTCTATGTCGCGCTGTCCCGATGTCGTATGTATGTATCTATGTATGTATGTCCTCAGGAGCAGCGTGTCCCGACCGCCGCCGCTTTCCAACTCGGGGGCCCTCTCGCATCGCGGCGCTTCCGTACACGGCGCCCCTCTCCCGATACCTGGCGGCGCCAGCGTCCGCTCCTCCGTCGACGGCGAGTCCCAGTCCCACTCCTATTCCCAGCGCACCGGAGTCCCCGTGTCATTGAATTTGGGAGGGTGGCAATTACGTGTAATGTATTCAGCTGCGTCGATGGCCGAATCCTTTAAACCCAACTAAAAAAAAACATTTAATATCTCAACCGACACCTTGATAGTCACTGACTGTCGTCCTATCGTCCAAACACACCGCACTGCTGGGGGGAAGTCCATACCTCCACATATGGCCTGGAGCTTTAACTGCATAAAGCTGGGACCTGCGGCCCTGGTTCGTCTGTTCCACCGTGCGAAAGTAGTTCCTGCTGAGGTACGGTGGTCATCTGGGGGTCGCACCGCCGCCCAGCTGTACGGGGGGGCTTATCGGCTCGAAGCCCAAGTGGATTCTACAACGGCTAAATTCATTCAAACCACTTGACACAATCGGTGTCTTTCGATACCACCATTTTGTGGTTGCCTCGCAACACCAACCAACCACCCAAGAAAACGACAGATTTCTGGTTTCGGGAACGGTTCTATTTCTATCTGATGGCCCATGTGGGGGTGACGCGGATGCGACTGAAGTGAGAGGCCTGGTGGCCCGTGCTGGGCTGTTGCGGAGGGGAATGAAAGGAGAGCATGATGGCCCGTGCTGGATGGCCCATGTTGTGAATGCGACCTAAATGAAGCCTGGTGGCCTGTGCGGGGGTTCGTGAAGACAACCGAAGTGAGGTGGGATGGCCCACGTTACGGGGACAAAGAGATGACCTAAGAAGTCCGGATGGCCCTTTTGGAGTGCAGTGAATATGACTGGGGTGAGGCTGGTTGGCCCATGCTGAGGTCGTGGATGCGACAGATGGTCTATGCTGGGAGGTCGCGGAGGTGAGGCGTAAGGGCCTATGTGTAGGCGTATGGTTGGTACGGAGGTCGGGTACGATGACTTTGACTTTGGAGCTGGAGCGTTGCTAAGGCGAACGAAGTGAGCCTGGATGGATTAGGCTGTAGTGGTGTGGTGGGGCTTGAGGTGAGGCTTGGCGGCCTGGGTAAGGTGTTGGGGATGCGACGAAAATGAGGCTGGAAGCATGATTTGAGGGTATTATAAGAGATGTGACCGAGATACAACTGGGTGATCTGTGCTGTGAGGTATCGTGAGGGAAATTGAAATATGGAGGGAGGGGGGCATAAGAGGACAGGTCAAAGACGCGACTGGTTTAAGGCAGTGTGTGTGTGACCTAAGTTAGGATTGCCAAAAACTGCGGTTTTCCTTCCTGGAATGAAGGGAATGCATATACCGGCGACGGGTTGAGAATTTCCCAGGTATTATTTGTTACCTTCGCAGAGCAGAGGCCGGCTGCGTGAGGAGCCGGAAGTGCAGGAAGTGAGGACACCTGCGCAGCCACCGGGACACATATCCTTTGGGCGTTGCTCAGCAGAAAAGGCTGCCTGCATGGTCCCTAGAGGTCCAGGAGGCTCGCAGCAGGGTGAGAGATGTGACAGAGAAGGTGACCACAGTTAGTGGAGTTAGTGGCAGGCCAAGAAACGCACATAGACCTCAGTTAAGTGGGGAAAAGCCCTGGGGTGCAGCCTAACCTGGCGTCCTTTTCCTTTTCCGAGAGGGGCAGCCAGCAAGCAACCCCGTCGCTTGCATAGCAGATGTCACAAGCGCGGCGCAGATGTCACCCGTCGCTTGTGACATCTGCTATGCGTGTGACGGCACCCGTGGAATCGGGGTTCCTGACCAAGCCGGAGGGCCAAGGGATGGCGGAGGGGGAACTGAGACGGCGGGTACATGTCTCCCTCGCTACCACCTCAGGCATTATGGTGCCGATGGGGCCCACCGGAGGGCGATGGCGATGGCGGTGAGGAACGTGTTGAACGTCTTGACAATGTCAGCGGGGCGGCCCACGCAGCCAACGCAAGGCGAGGACGTTACCTAACCCAGGCCAGCGACAGCGGCGATTGAGCAGATTCTTCTGCAGGCTGGTGCTCCGGATACTCAATAATGAGGGAGCCCAAAACCAGCTGAAAAGAATCAATCCACCCTAAGAGGCGGTTGACGGCTGGGGGGGAGAAGATCCGGGCTGGACACATCTGGACAGGCCTAGAAGACTAGTTTCTCTGAAGGAAGGAACTCGAGGTTGGACTGCTGGGGGGGGAGAGTGCGGTACAACCCGAAACTCCCGAAGCGTTTGCCGATGCCTGGTATATATACATATATCTATAAATATATATACATGTTTTGAGATAAAGTTCGTGGAAAGTTAAAATGACCTGCAACCAGCGTACAAACGAAAAACCAACCGACAAAAACAAATTTCGTACACGAGCAACATGCCATAACCCCGCATGCGCGAGGTCGCAACAGCATGGTGACCGTACCCCCCCCACACACACACATCCGGCGAAGAGGAACTGAATCCTAAAAGATCCTCACCACTCAATCCGTGTCGCAAAAGCGAATCCGTCGGCCTCCGAGTACACCATCATTATCAGCACCACCAGCACCGCCACATCCCCCTCATCATTCTCGCCATCCTCCCCACCATCATATTCGTCGTACTGCCATCGCCATCCTCACCACCATCATATTCGTCGTACTGCCATCGCCGTCCTCACCACCATCATATTCGTAGTACTGCCATCGCCGTCCTCACCATCATATTCGTCGTACTGCCATCGCACCCCATCCTCCCCATCTGTCACTGCTGACAGTGCTGTTGTGCCTGTAGCCAGCGCCGCAATGCCCGGATGTGCTCCGGACCTGTACGACAACAGCCGCCCATCAGCGAGACCCGTGGGTCGCCGTACACACACTCTGCCGCCGCTTCGGCGAAGCACTCCGGCTCGGCGATGTCATCTGGGAGGTGCCGCCAGCAGCGGTGCTCACCGTCCCATTCCTCTCCACTGTTGGGATAGCAGACCAGCAGCAGCTGCGACGGCGGCCGCAGTTGCGGCTGCTTCTGCTGTTGTTGTTGTTGTTGCTTAGCAGCCTCCTGCAACTCCCTCTGCATGTGTGGCTCGACGATCTTTTCGAAAGCAATAGGAGTAGCAGTAGCAGCAGCAGTAGCAGCAGTTGTACCAGCAGTTGTAGCAGCGGTTGTAGCAGCAGCAGCAGCATTGAGCTGCGCACGTGCAGCAGTCAGCAGTGCGCGGACGTGGCGCGGTGCCGTACAGTTCACGCCTGTAGCAACCACCTCGAGGCCCTCCGCCGCTGCTGCTGCCAGCAGCGGCACGCACTGCTCCGCAAAGCGCTCGCCATGGGAGGTGTGTACGGCATCACGGCAACTAAAGCTGATCCAGGCGGGCTTGCCGTACCGCTCCTGGCGCAGAAGCTCCAAGATTGCTTCCGCCTCCCGCAGGCAGGGAACCGTCTCGAATGCCAATAGATCGATCTCCGTACGGTGCCGTACAGGCTCCAGTCGGTCCCGATGAAAATTGGCGAGCTGTTGCAGCGTCATCGAATCCGCGTAATCGCCCCGAAATTCCGATCCATCCGCCAGATACGCGCCGTAGGATCCGGACGAGAAGGCGATTAAAGGCCGTACACGCTGTTGGTGGTGGGGTGGTGGTTGTTCGTGCTGTTGCCGTTGCTCGTCCAAGAAGGCCGTGCGTGCTGATTCCGCTAAATCCACTGCGCGATTGAGTAGAGTCGCTCCCATGCGGGCATCCATGCCCGCATCGGCAAAGCCCTGAATGCTGGCTTGGTAAGTGAAGGTGGTGATGACATCTGCAATACAGGCAATGCAGTACATGCCATGTAGTACATGCCATGCAGTACATGAAATGCATGTGTAGAAAAGGTGTCTGGACGAATAGTAAGCATCGATTTCAGATGCGTGCAGATCAACAGGATTTAAGGAGGCCTGAGCAGGCAAAAGCCTGAGTCTCTGTTTCTGGGCCAACTTTGGCATCGCAAATGGTGTTAGGTGGAACCTACCAGAGCCGGCACGCAGATAGTCAAGATGGATGGTGCGAATAAGGTCCGGGTCGTCGATTAGCAGCTGGGCGCTCCACAGCTTGGATCCTCCGAGATGCACGCCACGGCGTTCCAGCTCGGTGCCCTGCGCTCCGTCGAGGATAAGTACGCCTCCTGTATTCGTTAATAATGATGAAAGCATTGAACATTGATTGTTTGCAGGGCCCATGAGTTCTTTGGCAACTGGCCTACGAGTTCGGTCGGGTTATAGTTGGAGTCCTACTACTACAGATGTGATATGATCTTAATGGAGCTTATTGAATTCGATAGAGCAGTTTTGTGCTGTTTTGATGACCACATAAAATCTTTCAGGTCAAAACCTTGGCCGTCCTTTACGGAACGACCCTTCACGAAGTGAACAAATCTTGATAACGGTGTGCCGCAAGCCGCAATTAGGTATGCTGAGACGCTGTCACATCAGACGATAAAAGACGAATCAACTGATTCTTTCCGGTCAAGGTGGTTGTGTCAACGGTCGCAAACCCTACAGTCTGCCCTTGCTACCTGCTTCCCATTGCGCCAAATGAATTTGAGTCCTCAGCCCCTGACATTCATGCATTAACCACACTTCATCACATTAACCACGTGCTCCTCCTACAACCGTAGCTTCCTGCGTGGACATAACTCGCTGGCACAAGTCCCAGCGCGGAGCACACTTACGTATCTGTATTACTGAAAGGTAACCTCTACTATTCTTGGTGATGTGCTCATAATCCCAGAGACCAACCCTTTCCAAGCGATGCGATAGCTTAGTCAGACTCTTTCTTTGAAACATAGCGACCATACTTGAAATTATCATCAGTAAAAACTACAAATGAGGCATTGATTAAGACACAGTAGATTTGGGAATGTCGCGTATAAATTCTCTCCTTGAGCTTGCTGCTTTGCAAGCCGTGCATGGCGCTGACATGGTTAGCATGAGAGATGAAACTCAACAGGAACTGATGGATCTGGCAGCAGCTGGCATGTTGGAGGTGGGCGGGTTTGATACGCAGTCCATGTGTGGCGACCGATTGCGTCTTCCTCAGAACCTTTGAAGTCAAGACGCGCGGAAAGATCCAAAGCTCCGTAAAGCTTACGTTTGCATCCATACCTTTGCATCCACACGCGTTCAGGAAGATGCGGCGGCCGCGCAGCTGGGCCGTGATGACTTGGATGCAACCATCCGGCTTCGCCCCTCTGAAGACAGCCTGAGGTACGGCACGCAAAAACGCTACAAGCCCCAGAGACAGGTGCCCCCGGTGCTCCAGGGGCCCCCGGTGCATTTCCCCCTCTTTCTTTATCCCTTTTCTTATTCTCCCACCTAATCTTCCACATTTTCATGTCTTCTCTCCCGCTCTGTTACCCGCGATACAGACAGAGACAGACACAGACGCACACAGACACACACACAGACACACACACAGACACACACAGAGACACACACACAGAGACACACACACACACACACACACACACACACACACACACAACAGCCCTGCTAATACCACTTCCACTTCCATTTCCACTTCCCCGTCCTTCCCCTCTCCCCTTCCCTTACCTTGAACCCTCCAACCTCCAACCGTATATCAACTGTACGTTGGGACATCCTAGACAGTTAGACAGGGACGCCCCATCTGCAAGCCCATCACGCCTCCCAGCACACACACACATACACACACACCAACCCCGCCACCCCCAACCCCACCCCCACCCAGCCACCTGGAGCTGCAGCTCCACGTCAGCCTCCCCCGCGCGTACGGCACAGCAGCACCCCCGCAGGCGGCTGGTCCAGGGATGTCGTCATTGCCACTGGCGGAACCGCCGGATAGGGCGGCGGCGGATGTGGTGGCGGCGAGTGCAGGGGCCCCGGGGCAGGCAGCAGCAGCAGCAGCAATAGCAGCAGCAGCAGCAGCAGCTAGGTGCAGCGCCAGCGTTAGCTGGGCGGCCCGTGGCGGTAGCAGCAGCACTAGCAGTAGCAGCAGCGGGTTGGGTGTACGGCAGCGACACCTTCTTCCGGATCGCGAGTGGGTGGATGCCTTGGTCTCGGAGCTGGGGGTGATTGCCCGGGAGGCGGCGGTGGAGGTACGAATGTGGATTCACTTGGGGGCCGCGTGGGGGGGGGGGAGAGGGAGGGAGGACCTAGTGGTTGCAACCCTTAACACGCGTATGTGTGTTGTGTATGTGTGTGTTTGTGCGGGTGTGTGTTTGTGCGGGTGTGTGTTTGGGCGGGTGTGTGTTTGTGGGGGGAAGGGTGAAAATGGGAAGAGGCAGTAATGGGGGGCCCCCCGGTCATCTAGGTGGTGTGGGTGTATGGACTCGCTCAAACCCCCCTCATCCCCTCACCCCCCCCACACACACCTTCCCCCTGAACTCCCAAACCCCCTGAACTCCCTAACCCACACATACATACACACACACCCCAGGGTCGCCCTTGCCTTCACGAGCTCTGTGAAAGGGCCCAAGCCGCCCTAGATCAGTGGGCGGCGGCGGAGGGGGCCCCGGATACGCGGGAGGGAGTAACGGAGCCGGAGGCGGAGATGGAGGGGTCGGCAGCCGCAGCAAAGCTGCCGGCAGCGGGTGATGGCGGTTGTGGCGCTTGCGGTAATACGGCGGGGCTGCAGGTGAGGTGTACGGCACTAGAAAGCACATATACACCAGCTGTGAAGCCTCTTTTCATCGCCTTTGCGGTGTTTGACGATGGCGATGGACTGGGGCCTGCCGTTGGGAACGGCCACTTGCGGTGATTTGGCTGTTTGTGGCGTTTTTGCTGTTTTAATGTCGCTGTGGTGGATGCGTTGTCATGACAGGTCCTGTTGATACGTTTGGATCACATGCACAACCGGGCACTGTACGGCAAAATAATTGGATCCTGGGTTCGGGAGCTGCGGCTGACGGGTGAGTGGGAGGGGGGAAAGACCCAGAGAGTTCGTGTGTATGTATGTATGTATGTATGTATCGAGGGGGACGTTGGAATCGGCATAACATCGTCGTCGTAATGTCGTCGTCAAGCTCGCTTAGGACCTCGGGAGAGGGGGGGTTGAGCTACGGTTCCGGGTTTTACCCCTCCACAACCCCCCTGCAATGTACGGCAAGGCCGTCTGATCTTCCAGAAAAATCTTATTCTGCTGCTGCTGGAGGGTGACGGCGACGCGTTGCGAGAGTACCTTGTACGGCACCGTACGGAGAGCGTGGACGTCGATTCCAGAGGGCGCAAGGTCTGTTCTTGTGTGAGTGCATATGCACCCACGTGTGCCTGTATGTGTGTCTGTGTGGCATTGCGTGGCGTGGCGTGGTGTGTTGGCGTGGCAGAGGGGATCAGGGGGGGTGGGGGTACTCGGTGGGAGGGCGAGGAGACACGAGGAGGATGCGGCCGCATATCCTAGGGATTTCAGGTCTTCCCCCGCCCGCCAGCAACAATATTCAATTTATTGATGTTTCCTCACTTCCTTACTTCCCTGTTGCTGCTGGCCTCTGCTGCACCTGCAATTCCTGGTGCCATTCTCGCTGCACTGTCTGTCTGTCTGTGGCGAATGCCCCCCAGTGCAAGGAGCGCATGATGAACGTTGTCGTACAACAACCGGTGAGGCCATCGATGGAGGTCCCAGGGGGCCGGCAGTGGCAGCGGCAGCGGCAGCGGCAGGGGGGTGGGGGTGGGGGCGGCGGGGTTTGCCTCACCACCACCACCACCGACTGTGGCGGCAGTGGCGGCGGCGGCGGCGAGCACGTATTTTCCAACTACAGGTGAGAGAGAGTCTGTCTGTCTGCCTGTCTGTCTGTCTGTCTGTACATCAGTAGCTGTAGTACTATAGACTACCAAGAGAGCTGTAAGGACGCCAGTCAAGTACCACCCACATACATACATACATACATACATACATACATACATACATACATACATACATACATACATACATACATACATACATACATACTTGTACACCAATCGCTGTTTTCCGTTGTCTCTACGTACCCGATCAGCTATGTGCAGCTATGTTAGTTATGGGTTCCCCAGTAATCTGGTCTGTTGCTACACTCAAGTCGGTTGCTCGTACACGTTGCCGTACGCAGGGAGGTTCAGTTGGAGTCGTTGGCCGAGGTGGGGGAGCTGCTGACGCGGGCGGGTCTGGGGAGTTGGCTACGGCAGGCGGCGGGGCTGCCGAAGTGAGGGAGAGGTGGCTGGAATATGCGTGCGTGTGTGTGTAATTTGAATGATGTGAATTATAGTCCATCATAGAAGCGGATCCAGCCAGGATGATCGCGTATACATATGTAATTTTTTACAGCGTCCGTCCACAAATGGCCGACAGAGGGCAGTTTCTTTAATTGCATTTGTATTTCTTCCGGCGGTTTAACGAGGCAAGGGACGACGTCTTGACTTCGCGTTTCGGCTTTCATTCATTTCATCCTCTCGTGACCTACCCATCAGTTTGCTCAGCTCAGATGTACGAAACGAAATAGTAATAATTTGGAAGCCAAATAATATAATTACTTGGCGCGATAAAGGTTTTGAATTGCTTGAAAGATCAGATTTTGAATGTTTTCACTTTTGGATAGCGCCGTACGGGTCCTTTTTATTTGACGGCCGTTTCCCGATTTTACGGTGTGCGCATGAGGACGCCTGTCGTCTCCTGAAGGCCGGCCCAGAGCCGCGCCGCGCAACGCCATCATCATCACAGCCATCCATCACCTCCACTCCGCGCCACCTCGGCCTCTCTTCGTACACCGCTACGCGCGCCTCCACGCCTCGCGGTCCGCTTGCCTCTAGTGCTCCCATCCCCCACACGATTCGCATTTCCCTCTGCACCTCTTTACATCTCATCTCATCTTTACCCCTCGCACGCTCATAACTCTATTTACATAAAATAAATACATTAAGTAAAATTTTACCTATTAAAGAGGGTGAGCGCTGCGTGGCGTTGCGTGGCGTGGCGTGGCCCCTAGAGGCTCGACATCGATTAATAACACGATCCTTATTCCCCAGTATCCCAGAGCTACTATTGCATATCATCTTCTGACACCGCTCTACAATAACGAACCGCGCCGACGCTAGATGAGCAGGGTGCTGTGTAGTAGAGTAGTAGAGTAGCAGCAGCCACAGCAGCCACAGCAGCCACAGCAGCCACAGCAGCCACAGCAGCTTCAAGCTTTATTTGTACGACGCGGTGAACCCCCCCCCCAAGGGGGTCTTCAAGGCTCCCTGCGGGAAATCGGATTCAGGTCACCAGGTAGCTCGGGTGGGTGGGGTACTAATGTGTGTATTCTGCAAAAGACAAATAGGACGTTGCGGAGCGAGCCCGCTGTCACTGATAGGCGGTGACGACGGCGATGGTGACGGCGGCGGCCAACTCCGTCAGTGTGTGAAATCCCGGGGTCCGCACTGGACAACGCCACTCGCTGTTGCCTCTTTAGGCTCCAACCGAACTAAGACTAAAGGAAGGAAACGCTAAAACCCTCTAGGTTGGCAGCCTCAGGTTTTAACGACAGACACGGAAAGAGTTATTTATATCGACTTGTGAAATTTTTTTTTCTAGGCCGTTGCTGCTGACTGTCCGGTTGACTTGTACAGAAAGCAGCGTTGTTGCTTTGTTCGGGTCCACGAGCCCGAACGGACCCGTGGGTCCGTTGATTCGCATTGGTTCGTTCGTTCGATCGCCCGGAGTCGCTCCTTCCTGCCCTCCTTGTCGCAAACTGTGCAAGATGGTTATGTTATTTTACTGGTAGAGGTAGAGGGGGAGAAAGCTCCCAAGAGAACGTTCTCTAAGGGGGTAGAGACCCGGACGTTGACCCTATTATGTGGAAGCGAGCAACTGCATGCGCATACACACACATACACACACACACATACACACACACCATATCACATCGCATCGCATCACTGGCCCCGGCAGCCGCCCACGCGTCTTCATACCCACTTATCCCAGGGGCCCCTTTGCATCCCTTGCACATTCCTTTGCATGCACACATGTCTGTCTGTCTGTGTACGTGTGTGTATTTGCCAGGGCACACACTTCCATCCTCACCCGCGGTGGATGATCCACCAACAGCAGCGCCACCAACAGCAGCGCCACCAATAGCAGCACCACCAGCAGTACCAACAGCAGTACCAACAGCAGTACCAACAGCAGTACCACCAGCAGTACCACCAGCAGTACCAACAGCAGTACCAACAGCAGCACCACCAGCAGTACCAACAGCAGTACCAACAGAAGCAATAACAGCGGCAGCCGCCGCAGCCGCAATAGCAACAGCAGTAACAGCAGCACCAACAAAAGCACCAACAAAAGCAACAACAACTCGCGAGCTGACCAGGAACTAAGTTGACGCGCCGTTGATCCGCTAGATTTGGTTGGATGCTGGTGGTGAGTTGCCAAACTCAAAGAGTACACTCTGAAGTCGGATGGGGTGAATGGCTTAGGGTGCCCCTCTAGCAGGGGAGAGCAGGGAATTGCCTCGGGAAGGAGGCCACTGGTGAAGCTTAACCACCCTGTAACAACATCAACAGGGTCGGCTGGACGGACGTTTTTGCGCAGTGGATCCAATCCGGGGGAGGGGCGAGCTGCACAGTAACTGTCAGCATGGCAAGCAGTCGCTGGCGGCGGAGTGGGGATCCCGGCGGCAGCGGCGGCGGTAGCGGTGGCGGCGGTGGCGCGATAGGGCCCTCGCTCGACGACTCCAGGGAAAAACTGAGCGAGTGGCAGCTCTTCACGCTTCAAACGTCGGCTGTACTCCGGAAGAATGCGACGTTGCAGGTGACATGATGGTGGTGGTGATTATGCGGCAGATCGCGGATGCGTGTGGGTTTAGGGGCCTTTGTTCGGTTTATTTGCCGGGGGGGGTGGTAGCGGGGACGACGGACCTGAAGTTTGTAATACACAAGTGTAAAAAGTTTGCGGAGATTACCGCCCGCGGAGAAAGAAGGGCGCCCAGTTCCGAATATCATGTCCCGTCTCATGAAGTGTTCTGCAGGCGGTACGGCACAAAAAAACATTGCCGTACACATGCTGTGGTATGGAAGGCAGCCATGCATGAAAGAAAGTACATGTACATTCGCCTTCCAGGCCTTCCGGCCTCGAATCCCATTAGGTTCGTATCGCGTCACATGATCGTTGCTTCGACAAAACACGTGTACACACACACACGCACACACAAGTGATAAGCGAGTATAACATGTTGTGATGGTGTTTTTGGAGGTGATGTACCCCTTATTGTACCCCCCTCCTTTCCAAGCTTATCCCCCTACTAACTACGAAGCCACACACACAGACACACACACAGACACATCGCTGACATGCCCTCCCGCGCCCTCCCATCCCCTTATGCGTATAACTTAACTCTACAGAGACGTGCCTGGGCTCAGAACCTCTGCCTGCTGGGGCTCCCCCTGCTGTTCTGTGTATTGCTGCTGGTACGAGGAAAGGGGAGAAAGAGGGAAGGGTGGTTGTACTGCAAGTGTACTGCAGGTGTACTGCAGGTGTACTGCAGGTATATCCGTACTGCGAGTGTCTATTGAGCGAGGCCTGCGACGTGTAGGGACGGAGGGAGGGTGTGAAGAGAAGGGAAGGGGGGGAGTGGGTTGCGTGGGTGTGATGTACGGCGGGCACGGCATCCTGGGGAAGAAGACTCCCTCCCTGGGGCGCTGCATGCTGCTTGCTGGCAGTATAGCTTGCTTGTGAGCATGTTCGCTTGCTACTCTGCGGTTCTGCTGCTGCTGCTGCTGCTGCTGCTATATTTCTGCTGCCTTTTGCTGCTGCAATTCCCCACTCGCCTCCACTGCACAACTGCTCTCCACGAATGCACGCTGCAGGTGCTACAGCGGCTGGTCAACTCGCAGTTGGGTTCCAGCGACGAGTATCGTTGCGGCTGCAAGTGCCTAGACTGCTGTGACTGGGTTCCTGCTGGAGAAGGAGGTGTGCTGAGGGGGGTTGGGAGGAAAGGGAAAATAGTGGGGAAAGGGGGGGAGTGTGGGGAAAGGGGGGGAGGTGGGGAAAGGGGGGGAGTGTGGGGGGTGGCAGGGGCAGGGGGGGTCTGCGGGTTTGACCACCTTCGGGGTATCGGAGCGTCTCGTGTGAAAAAACACAGACGCGTAGGTACCCAGGTGTCGTACAAGACGTCGTAACGTACAAACATCCGTGTCTCCGTCAGGTTTTGGTGCAGCCTCCGGTTTCGGTTTTCTTGCATTCTCATTCAGTGTCCTGCCCACGGGGCCCTTTTTTTTCTGTACGGGGCATTTATCTTCGGCCCCCCATCTCTCCCTCTCCTCTCATATCCTAAGGTTGTGTCTCTTCTATAAGTTTCGAAGTGCCGTAAGTGCGCAGAGTGACTTTTGAAAGCCACAAACCATTTTGTGCAATTGTTGCCGTTGCCGTTGGCACGACGGGTACGACGGGTACGACAGGTACGACAGGTACGACAGGTACGACAGGTTCCCCCAAAGCTGACAGCAGATGGGAGTGCTATCGGGCGACCCCTGAGCGACCCTGCTCACCGTACGCGCAGTGCAAGGTACGTGTGTACGGCATATCGTCTACGGCATGATAAGGTAGGCGTGTCGTAATTGTGTTTTGCACATAACGGGGTTGCATATGCGAATTGGACTATTTGACGAATTAGCACGGTGTAAATTTGAGTTTTGGAGCGTGCAGCAATATATGGAGTGGAAAGAAAACGTGCCCGGTTTCATTTCCTTTGCACAGGAATAGCTGTTTATCTGCTGTTGCTCTGACAAGAGTTCTGTTGCTGTCTTTGCTTAATAAAGGGGTTGCCGCTGTCGCCGCTGCGGCTTTCTTTCCGTAACCGTAGCGTTAGGATCAGTTGCCGTACCGTATCTTCCGTTGCCCGTACACTGTCCTGACTGACTACTAGGTCTACTTACTTTCTGTAATTCTGTATGTCTCAATTACCGGGTGGTTAACTTCGCCAGCGGCCCCCTTTCCCGGGGCAGTCCCTGCTCTCCTCTGCTAGAGGGGCACCCTAATCCGTCACCCCATCCGACTTCAGAATGTATTCGTTGGGTTCGGCAACTCACCACCAGCATGGAACCAAATCTAGCGGATCAACGGCGCATCAACTTAGTTCCTGGTCAGCTCGCAACATGTAATATGTATGTATGTAATATGTGGATGTGTTCCGTCAACATATACAAAAATACACAGGCGCGGGACCGCAATGCATGTGGTGCGCAGTACAGCACGTATGCGCAAATCGCCTTTTGCGATGTACGGTACCCGTCCACTTGGCCTGCCGTACTTCAGGTAAGGGTGTCCCCCTCGCACGGATACACACACACATATATGCGTGCGTGTTTTTCGATTTGAGTGCGCGGCGACGCCTACGAATACGGCATGCCGTACCAGCATGCCGTACTCGCTGTAAGGCGTGAAGAAGGTTTCAAAGTTCTTATCCTGAGGTCAGATTTCGTCCATACAAAGCAAAAGAAGGCCCAACCTGTGATAGGTATAATTATTGCTCTTCATGAGGGGTTGTGAAAGCGGGAAGTCTAAGCGGGTGGGTCATGAGTTATGAGTTATGTTGATGATGAATGTGTAATAAATATATATAAGGAAGTGGCAGGCGATGATGGAAGCGGTGAGCCGGTAATGCCGGCCAAGCTGGCGCCTGTAGACGAATCCGTTCAGCGAAAACAACAAAAGAAGTTGATGTCAGTCCATTTGGTGATTTGTCGTTCCTTTCCAAACCACCTTTACCACCACCTCCCTAACCCGCCTCCCCCCCCCCAAAACTCTGCTCACCTCGACGCGTGCAACGACCCGCGTGTAAGGTACCGCTGGACGAGTACCGACCCATGGGTCTCTCCGAAACCACACGGGGTGGTGCCGCCGCCGCCGCCACCGCCGCCGCCGCCACCGCCGCCGCCGCCTCCGGCACGATGTCAACGCCGCAGTCGTCACCGCGCCCGGTCATCGTGCCGTATACCGGTAAGCACGCAGGGCGGTACGTACAATGTACGACCAATCGTACGTAAATCTTTTGCTACTGCTGCTGCTACTGCTGCTGCTGCTGACAGCGGCTCCGCGCCAAGCGTTGCTACTGCGCTCGTGCTTAACAAACCCCTGGGACTCATCTAGCTGAACGCTACAGCTGCCAATACACACTCACGCACACACACACACACACACCGGCCGGCGCCATGCTCCCATCTCTTCTTCTCTCACCCCTGGTCGCGTCCCCCACGTGCGCAGCGCAGCGCAGCGCAGCGTGACGAGACGCAGTCTCCCAAGACCTCCCACCACCGTCCCCGCCCCTCGCCCTCCTCTTGAACCTTAATGCTGCATGCATGACTGACTGATTGCCCACCCATCCCGCATAACGTGTCAATGTCTGTGAAAAATCACTTCGCTCTCCACCACCGGAGGAAAGGCGCGGAGAAGGATTCCGCCGTTGGCCGCAACCTCAGTGCGCGGGTGCTACCCGCGGGCGGAGATCGGGGTATCGGACCGCGCATCTTGAGGGTGCGGGGCTGGGGGCGGTAGGGGGTGGGGTGGCCGGGGGGTTGGCGGGGGGGGTGGGAGGGTGCGGGGGAGTAGCCGGGGGATGGCCGGGGGTTAGGACCTGTAGGCCTCAGGTGTTGTGCGTGTGTGTGTGTGTGTGTGTGTTTGCGTGTGTGCTTGGGGTTGAGAGTCTTCGGGGTTACCGGGGGGTTGCCCGGGGGGGAAGAAGGTTCGGGGGCCTCCGGGGGGACGACGCCGCCCTCTGGGGATGTGTCTGTGTGTGCATGTGTCTGTATGTCTGTGTGTATGCATGTGTGTGTATCTGCGTGTGCAACAAATCAGCCTGCCTAGCTCTGCATGAAATGAAAGCGGAAATGAAATTCAACATTCAATCAAAAAGGCGTTGTGAGACGACAATTACCTTTCTTGGTCTGGACTGTCTAGTAGAGGCGCTGGTAAGGAAAACTATACAAAACGGTACGGTATCGCAACTAACCTTTTCGTTTGCCGTCCGCTCCGGAACCCATGTTAAAACACCCAACAATGCGATGTGAACTGTCCCAACAGGACCTGCGGGAAGTACGGCAGCGTGCCCGCGCGGGAGAGTCCGGCGGTACGAACAGCAGTAGCAGCAGTAGCAATCCCGTGTTGGCGGTACTCGTCGGTGCCCTTGGCCGCGGCGGCGGCGGAGACGGCCTGGCGCCAGCGGCGGCGGCGGCTTCGGGCGGCAGTGGTAGTGGCAATGGTGACGACGACGGCGGTACGGCATTTGTTGACCTTTGCGATCCCAACGTCGATGTGACTGCGCTGTTCCGTTCGAATGCCCCATCGGTGACCCGCGGGCCGGTGGTCAACGGATCCGCGGTCAACGGTACGGTAGTTAACGGATCGGCGCCAAGGTCATCGTCATCGTCAGCGGCATCTGTCGCAGCTAGCTTCACACCCGAGCAGGCGGCGGAAGCCGTCTCCGCCCTTACCCAAATCCTATCTGATTACGATTTTCTGTTGGGTACGGCAACTGATGCGCCGTACACGAATCTGCTGGAGCCGGCGCTCATTGTAGGGTCGCGCGTTCTGGGCGCTACAACCGGCACCGGCAGTAGCAGCGTCGTCCGCGGCGGCGGCGGCGGCGGCGGCCATCTCCTTGGCGGTGGCGGCGGCGGCGGTGCCGCCGCCAGCGAGCCAGGATTCTTCACTGACCCAGCGCAGGTAGGTGACCCATATGGCATGAGAACCCTACCCCGCTACCTCCCGCCCTCCGTACATGTCGTAAACCACACAGGTACAACTAAACCCTTGATTCCCGAAACCTACGTGCCTTTCCCTTTTCCCCTTCTTTTCAAACTTCATCACCTACTCCACAAAAACTTTCCCCTCCCCTCCCCTTTCTCCTCCCTCCCGCCCTCCCTCCCGACCTTTTAAACCGCTGAACATCCGTACCGCCGTACAATCGTACGATGTGTGAACAGGCTCTACCGCTGTACCACCTGTCCCGCAACTGCTCCGCCCTGACTTCGACTGACCGGCTGGTCCTCAACCAGCTGTCTTGCGCACTCAGTAGGGGCTTGGGACTGCCCCAGCTGCGATGCGCTACCTGGCAGCCTGTCGTACAGCCCAGCGCCGCCGCCATCGAGCGGGAGCTCTTCTGTGGCTGGGCGGGGACCAACTGCGTTGGCGGCGGCGGCGGCGGCGGCGGCGGCGGCGCCGTCAGCTTCTCCAATGCGACGGCTCCTGGAGGTGTTGTTGGGCGAAGGATGCTACTGCAGCAGCATCAACAGGAACAGCAGCAGCAGCAAGGGCACGCGCCTGCGCCCTCTCCGATAATGGCATCGCCGACACCTCCATCATCGTCACCATCATCAGCATCAACAGAGTCAGGTGTGGCTGGAATTAAAGGTACGGCACTTGGTACGGCGAGGAGTAACGGGTCGTCGCCAGCTGCCACGACAGCGGCGAAGAAGATCGAAACCGTCAGCGAACGCATCGTGCAGTATCCAAGCGCCGTGTACGACTGGCGGAAGAGCGGGCCCATGGGTCTTGATCTTACAATCTGGGTCAACAACAGCGATGTTGGGGTGAGTAGGAAACAGACACGTGACGCTATCCATTGCTTGAATCCAACGAATCGTTATCGTTCGTGGTTGCCTGGTCATCTCGGTTTGGTCATCTCAACATCTGGTGGTTGCCTGGTCATTAAAAATCGTTTGGCCTAACATCTCTCTGGTCTGGTGTCTCACCCCCTGTGCATTTCTCGCTAGTTTCGGTACCGCGGCGTTACGCGGCCTGCTTCTTCCCATCGCATTGGCGCACCCATTCGTCTCACCTTCTCTCTCGCAACACGTCCGCGCTCCCGGCTTGTGTACTGGACCCTGATACCTGTAAGCTTTTCCTCAATTGCCTAATTTGGCACACCGTGTAAAAACTCCGTGTAAAACCTGAACAGGCAAGCGTGGCGCCTCGAGTGCAGCGTTGGCCAGCGGCCATCAACGCCGCAAGCAATGCTTGGATGTCTGCTGCAGCGGCGGCGCGGGGCCAGGCCCAGGCGTGGGTGATACGATTGGCAGGTGAGAGAGAGAGTCTCTCGGCCAGAGTGCACGGCTGTCTTTACTATGCTTTTCATTCTCTGGCCTGCAAGTTTGTGTATGACTTCTTTCAGACTTGTCTGATGAGACTGCACACGTCCACGTGTCCGTGTCCGTGTGTATGCGTGTGTTTTTGTTGAAATGGTGTGTTTTACAACAGGTATCAAGGGTTTCCCGACCCGCGGGTCACCTCTCCGTCTGGATTTGGCCTCCCTGATGGGCCCCCTGTTCTTCATGTGGGTCATGCAGCTGCTGCTGCCGGTGAGTTGGTCACGTATGTGATGTATGTGCCTGTGTTGGTGTGAATGTCTGGTCTTAGGTACATATGGCGTAAGATGGACACGAAAGTAGGTTGAAAACAAAATATTCTGGGACATGTCTAGAGGCCATAATCAAATGAGAATTTGATATGGGGGGAACGAGCGGGGGTTGTCTGGGCTCCGATGTGCTCCCCGATCTACCCTACGCATTGCACACGAATTAATTTCCCGCAGACGTTCGTCCATTCCCTGGTTTCGGAGAGGGAGAGCGGAGCGCAACTGCTAATGCGGCAGCAGGGACTGCGAGCCGCACCCGCTGCACTGGCATCATATTGCTGGTTCGTGGCGTTGTACGGCGTCTACATGTCGGTGTTTGTGGGTTTCGGAGCGGCCATCGGGCTCAACATCTTCACCAAGACCGGACCCGGAGTGCAGGTGTTGGCGGTCGTTGGGACTTTGGGATTCTGCGCGTGGGCGGGTGGGGAGAGGGGCATGTACGGCATGTAGAGGGGTCTTGGCAAGGGGGCAAGGGGCAACTGGGGGAAACAAGACCCGCGGGGGCGAGATCGGGGGGAGGAGGGAACGGGAAGAAGGGAAACACTCCGTGTGTTGTGTGTAGTGAAAATGTACGGGAAATGTACGGCATGAATCCGGTGGTATTTTGGCGTGTTTTGTACATATGTGCCTTTTTGGGTGTCTGTAGTGTTGTATTGTGTGTTTCTGGTGCTTTTATCAGTGTCCGGGTGTTCAGCATATTCTCCCGCCAGCCTTTTCCTTTTTCGCTTCCGAAACGCGACCCCACATGGGCGCCCCACGCCGGTTCGCTATCCCTTTGACGCTGTCACCCAATCCATTGTGTGACCCCCCAAAATGTACGACAAAAGGCGGTGTTGTACCTGGTGTGGGGTCAGACAATGATCTCTTGGGCCTTTTGGTTCGCGGCGTTTTGGGGATCTGCGGGCGCCGCCACGCTGGCGGCCACCATCACTGTCGTGCTGACGGGCCTGGTAGCGAACATGATTGTGGCGCAGGTACGGTACGGCACGTGTACGATGCACAATGTGAAGTGTTGAATGCTGCATGTATACTGCATGTTATACAGGGGCAGGGATCTGTCTGTCTGTATGTATGTATGTATGTTGTTACAGGGTGGTATAGCTTCACCAGCGGCCCCCATCATGTATGCATGCATGAACACATGGATGTATGTATGTATGCATGAACACATGTATGTATGTATGTATGTATGAACACATGTATGTATGTATGTATGTATGTATGTATGTATGTATGCATGAACACATGTATGTATGTATGCATGAACACATGTTATGCATGCATGCATTTTTTAACTCAAGGTGTGAAAAAGGGGAACACGGGGCACGACGGTTCTTGCCGTACCACTCCAGAGCACCCTTGGACTCCCGATTTGGCCCGTACAGCGACCGGGCTCCAAAACCACCACAAGTGTCTCACCACGTTTATTCACCCTCTAAGAGAAAAGATTACCCCCTCTAAAACTTCGTTACCCCCAAACAACTCTTAAAACCTCCACACAAAGGCCTCAATACGGAGGTTCTTACGAAGACGTGAAGATACTGCTGACCCACGGGTCGTTACAGATCTCATTCCCGTCCTGTCCTTCGTTCTTCCTTATCACAACCCCCGGGCTCCCAGTTCGTGATGTCGGGTCCCTACTGGTTGGCCACATTGCTGGAGGCCTTTCCGTCATTTGCGCTTTTCCGAGGGCTGTGGGAAATGAGCCAGTATGCCTTCTTGGCAGCTGCAAATGGAAGCCCGAAAGGTACGACACTGTACAACATGTATTTGTACGATTTGTACGATTTGTACGACAATAACTACACGACGTCACGATGTGAGGTCGGGTAATTTCATTTCAGAAAGTAATACAGCTCCATAGCTTGTTCACAGTTGCAACCCAAAAGTACCGGTTTGTTACCGGTACGAGATTTAATGTACGACTCCTCAGTTTTTTGGCGCGTCGTGCTTTTGGGCTAGTCAGATGATGTTTCACTCTCGCTTCACTCCCGGTAACTAGCACATCCCTCCCCATCATCACTGTCATGAATACGGTCCTTCGGTTCCTGTCTAGGACTGACCTGGTCGAGGTTGTACGACGAAGGCAACGGTATGACGGTTGCCTGGGCGCTGCTCGCCGCGGTTACAGTTTGGTGCGCCCTGTGGACCTGGTACTGGGGCAAGGTGCGCATGCACGTACGCGTACATACATACGTACGTATACTACGTTGTCTACGGCACAATCACAAGAAAAGTTCGTTCTGTGTGTGTGTATGTGTGTATGTGTGTATGTGTGTATGTGTGTATGTGTGTATGTGTGTATGTGTGTATGTGTGTATGTGTGTATGTGTGTATGTGTGTATGTGTGTATGTGTGTATGTGTGTATGTGTGTATGTGTGTATGTGTGTATGTGTGTATGTGTGTATGTGTGTATGTGTGTATGTGTGTATGTGTGTATGTGTGTATGTGTGTATGTGTGTATGTGTGTATGTGTGTATGTGTGTATGTGTGTATGTGTGTATGTGTGTATGTGTGTATGTGTGTATGTGTGTATGTGTGTATGTGTGTATGTGTGTATGTGTGTATGTGTGTATGTGTGTATGTGTGTATGTGTGTATGTGTGTATGTGTGTATGTGTGTATGTGTGTATGTGTGTATGTGTGTATGTGTGTATGTGTGTATGTGTGTATGTGTGTATGTGTGTATGTGTGTATGTGTGTATGTGTGTATGTGTGTATGTGTGTATGTGTGTATGTGTGTATGTGTGTATGTGTGTGTTTTACACCTCGCAGTTGCGCTAAGTGAAATGGTGGCCACATAGTCAGGTCGCACACACACACACGAGCCAGCAGAGGCCCAAGAGCCCCCGTAGAGCCCCGCAACATAAAACTAAATAGCAC
>NW_003307567.1:1185803-1188336 GCF_000143455.1 Volvox carteri f. nagariensis | reverse complement strand
TTCTCTATAACACCCTTTTTGCCTGCTCTATCTCTTGTTTTTATGGCACCGGAGAGTTTGCCAGCTTCTTCCTATAGCTAGGCCAACACGATCAGCAAAAGCCTCAGGTGGGGACCCTGGATCCAGCTAGCATGACTGCACCTACCCATCCATCCTAACACCCTATAGCTAAACACCCTAAACACCCTAACACCCTAAAAACACGAGAAGAACAAGTGTAGGTAGGAGTACACATCAACCAAGCCGGGATCCGATCTGCCTGGATCGAACAGGCGACCTAAGGATATCAGCATCGCATCTTTCGATTACAGTCCTTCGCTCTTCCAGCTGAGCTAAGATCGGGAGCATGGTGCTCAACGCGTATCGAGACCAGGTTTCGATCCTGGGACCTCGGGGTTATGAGCCCCGCACGCTTCCGCTGCGCCATCTCGATTCTCATGTGCACACCTACCTTCAACTCTCGCCACAACTCGTGGATCGTGGATGCCCGACAAACAGCTCCAACCAAACCGAGTAGAGCCTTTGCCCTAAGGATGAACCTATGGCATAATGTAACAATAATAATGGCCATGATTATCGCCCAACATGCAATAAGGGATGAAAGTGTCGAGGACAGCTTATTATCTTCAGAATTGTGTTATGTTATATATGTGTATGCAGCCCCTATCTAGAGATGTGTAGAGTTTTTGAATCCCTATATGTATTGCCTGTCTGTTCTGAAACCGACTTTGAGCATGTGATTTTGGCGTTGTCTACCATCCCTTCTTTCCTGGAGCCCACTTCAGATATGCTCTGGCACATGTCTTGTACTGTACAAGTTGTACTCTGTTTTGGCTTGGATTCAATGACACCAAGGTTCATCCCATGGATTTGAAGTGTCATCATAATGTGCTGAGTGGGAATTGAGCCTGCAACATCACAACCACCAATCCTCTATCACAATGATAAACTTTTACAACCCCCCCCCTTGGACTTCAATGTTGTCCAGAATGTAACATATACATAAAAGTGAGCACAAGGATGGGGACCACCTCTGGGAGCCAAGGGGGCCCATGGATGGTCAGAAGCCATTACGGTGGTGCTCAGCATGGATCTTGAGATCCTCTAGAGGATCTCCCGCTCCCCTGGGCTCGATGCGCCTGCGTGTGATGTACCCAGTCTGTGATGTCCAAGACCTCCTCGAGAAAACAATTGCAAGCCGCTGCAATAGGTCGGCGACATACACATACACATGGTATGTGCATGTCCAAATGTTTGTGCATGTACATGCACCTAGACACATGTGTTTATGTGTTTATGTGTGTGTGTGCGTGTGTGTGTGTGTGTGTGTGTCTGCTGGATACATGTATTCTAATCCAACGAGTGTATGGTGCTCCCTACAAATCTCTTAATCATGGAGCTATGGATTTGGTGCTAGCACCTTTGAATGCAAGCTAAGGTCGGTTATGATGGATGGAGAGCTGTACTTGCACTACTGCACTCACAGAGTGCACTAATAAAAAAACCTGGCATATGTAATCCTGTTTGTGGCCAGCCGTGTACACGCATGACGATGGATGACATATGTACACATATACATGCATACACATATGCTGTATTGCACTTTATTTGCAGTCCCTCACTTGTTTGCTTGTCTCCCTGCTGTGTGCGTGTGCCTTTGCATCTATTTGCACAGGACAGAGCACTTTAAAGTTCACTACACCATAGCATTCATTCCTTCCTGCCTGGGTGTTATTGGCATGCAACAATGCACCTAATACCCAGGACATACACCTGGACCTGCAACCAGCACACACGCGCTTCGGGCATGTGGGACAACAAATTCGAAGTAGGTATGGAGGATCGCGCACATGCATGGGGGCGTGCATGCACAAATGAAGGCAGTGAGATGCCTGTGGTTCACCGTAGAATGCTTCAAAACATGCGAGTCACTGCTGCACCAGCCGAGAATCGAACTCGGGTCAGGTCCGTGGCAAGGACCTATGCTACCACTATACCACTGGTGCTCTGTAAGACACGGGAACTGCCCGAGTGAACACCACTGCACACAACTATATCAAGAGTTACACACATGCAGACATACAATGTGCACAGAATCACGTGTTCTATATACCTAGGTATATGGGTATGCCTCTCTGGTGCCCGTAATAGGTTTGTCTGAGGGAGCACCAGTGGTGTCGTGGTTGCATATATGGGTCCTTTGCCGCAGACTAGACTCGAGTTTATCCTCGACTGGTGCACAAAAACATGCATGTTTTGTAGCATTGTACGGTGGGCCGCTGGCTTCTCAGCATTGCCTTGATTATTGGATGTGCTCTATCCACCTAGTTTGTTGTTCCATATGCCTGAAGCACATGTGTGTTGGTAGCAGGTCCAGGTGCATGTCCGAGGTAATGTGTGCTTTGCCACATGCCAATAACACCCAGGCAGGAAGGGATGAATGCTCTGGCATATTGAACTGTAAAGTGCTCTGTCCTGCGCCATAATAGACGCAAAGACATAAGTACACAGCAGGGAGATGGGGAATGAGGAA
>NW_003307567.1:1177598-1185753 GCF_000143455.1 Volvox carteri f. nagariensis | reverse complement strand
ATACTTCCGGGAAATTCTTGTTCCACTTTCCAGCTTATGGAACTATAGAGTTGCACTTGTTCAGGTCAAGACGGCGCGGAAGCTATTGGTCCGTCCTGTATCCTAGAGTCGTGGCTAGTGTAAACTGTATCAGGTATAACAATGGAATACAAGAACATAGACAGCGAGGCAGGTCATGATAAGACTTGGCTGATGACATGCAAGTATACAAGTACGGCGCCCATACTAGAATACCGCCAGCTCGCCATCAGTACTATCTCTGCGAGGTTCGCGTGGACCTTCGTTTCTTTTCGCTGTTCGATCTGTTCTGTGTATCCCTGCGAGTGGCCCACCGGCACGCTCATTGAGGGGCTTCTGTGGGTAGAGGCTGCTTCGTTAACATTCGGCCCCGTCTACCCCAAGGTGTTTTCCCGCCCTGGGTACAAGGAGCTACTGGCGGCTGACCTCACCGGGCCCCCCGTCTTGTAGAGGGCCATACACAAGCTTGCCTTAAGGCGGCAAATCAGGTGGCCTTGTGATGATGGGGATTGACGATGGAGGGGGCGGGTTCACGTGTGTGTCGCATTAATTCAGAGTACCGGCTGCCAGGGCTGATTAGGGTGAATACCCAATGGGAGGCTTATTGTCTTAAACCCTTTGTGTGGTCTGGGTGGTTCCAAAAGGGTTACAAGGCAGCCGGCTCATACCGGCACAAGTCTCAAGGATGGTTGCAGAAGGATACACTGTATCCGCTCGAGGACTGCATGCTCGGAGGGGAATGTGCTGTCAGTAGAGAAGCTGGTGGCATGGGTGGAGAAGAAACACATGGAAGCGAAGGCATGGGCGACAATGATGGCTGACACGTGTGTTAATTCGGTCACAATTGTAACCCTTTGGAACAACCGTGTTGGTATAGGGGATGGCGCATCTGGGGCACTCCTTTGAAACGTGGGTGCCGTCCACTTTGTGACCAGCAAGACACATCAAGTGAACTGGACAGTCAGCAACCAGTCGTACTAGTCCCGCCGATACTGCTGTGGCGGTGTCTGCCTCGCACCTTACACTGACGGCACTCTTTCCAACAATGCAGAATGTGAAGCCATTTGAGTACTGAACCGAAACTCCATACGGGCATATGGACTGCCAGTGTGCCTTTACGCATATACGCCTGCATATGTATGTACATGCGTGCCATCTGTTGCACATGTGCATGGGATAACTTTCATAGTCATTCGTTGTCAACCAGACAAGGGTGCATCCATCGGCCTCATTGCTGCGGTTGCTCAGCGGTTGGTGAAGTGTGTGTATGGCATGAAGTACATCAGCCCCTTTCGGTCCCCCTCCGGGGCGGCTGTGCAGAACTTGCCCTTCAGCTCACTTAGCGGCAGCCCTAGGTCCTGCCACATCTCCCACTGGCTGCCTGCCCTCGCTGTCTGGGCGGCCGCCATGTTGACCACCACCAGCCCCCCGCTGAACACCTGTCCCGAGTACACATCTGCGACAGTGAAGCGGACATCCTGAGCGCCATCTTCTGCGGGCAGGTGGACGAAGTGCTTGAGGTAGGCCGCATACGTCCGAGTCTCGTTGCCGACTTCTGCCTGGTAGCATGCCCAGCAGGAGATCCGCTGCTGCTGGCGCCCATACTCAGCCCCGAAGTACTGCTCCTCGTTGAGTGCCTCGGCACTCAATAAGGAGCGGGCCTTGGGACAGTCAGGTGGTGTAGACATGAGAACCCTATCCAGGCGGTCCGTGTCCAGTTCGTAGCTCGCACTGGGACCCAATGTCCAGGAAGCCACATCCTCGAATGCCAGGGCATACCAGTGCACTAGGCTCGCCATGGCTGCCCGGACTTGTGCCACTCGTTCTGGACTCGGGTAGACCATGTGGCCTCGTCCAAGCAGGTAACCGTTGGCTCCTGGTTTATCAAACCAGGCAGCCTCGGTGTTCACTGCGCGCCGTGCCAACATCCTCTCAAGCTGCTGGTTGGTCGTGTGTTTGGCCCCGGTCCCGGGGTCTGCCTCAGTGAGCGACTCGGAGGCCCGCATCAGGCACAGCCACTGCGCATAGTGCTTCTCGGGTGCCTGTGACACCATCCTTCCGCCTTGCGTCTTCATTTGCTGCATCATGCGTTCCACCGGCAGGTCGGAGTACAGCCGGCATACGCAGATATGCAGGTTGACCGTGAACATGTAGCCCGGCACCTCCAACTCCTCCAGCCTGGTCGTGTAAGCTCTGAGCTTGCATGCAGCCGCCTTGGCTGCCACCAGGAACTGCTCACGGGTCTCGTCAGGGGGCCGCGGCCAGAAGTAGTGCGTGACCGTGCTGCACAGGCTCCAACACAGGGCCCGCAAGGCCTCGGGCAGCACGTCCCCCTTGAAGATGTAGCTGGAGAACGTCTCAACGAAGTGCAGCCAGTCCTCCATGCGGTAGCTCTTGCTGCATGGGTGGAGGGGGGCAGTGTGGCGAGCAACCGTGTAACTAGAAGAAGTACATTACATAGGTAGAGTAGCAAACTCTCTGACAGACGAAGGTGTTTTTTCCAGGCAAGCCCCTGGTCGTATTTGCTTTCTCGGCTATTAGCGAACCCCGTGTGTGGCCGGCTGCCCAGTGCTGGCCGTGCTCACCGGTACTGCATGATGCATTTGTACCGCCGCCCGAAGTCCGAAGTCACGACCAGGAACTGGCTGCGGGCCGCGACCCGCTGGCGTGCTTCACGAGACATGACCAGCTTGGCATCTGGGTCTGCTGGCTTGATGTCTTTGAGCGACCTCAGCGTGTAGTCCACAAAGTCGCTGACCACTCCGAACAGCAGGGCATGGCCGGTGGAGACGGTGAAGAGGCACGACAGGTCGACGTACGGCAGGGCCGCAAAGGCAGTCAGGCCCTTGCACCCAGTCTGGAGCGCCGCCTCATCGAACTGCTTCTGCGTGATCTTGTGTGGAGTCCCAAGGTGGAGCATCCTGTACATCGCCTGCATGACACTGCCCGCGCTGACGAAATGCCGATGGGTCCTCTTGAGAGCCCGGGCGCCGACCTTCAGGCTCTTGCCTGCATTCCGCTTTACGAAGTGCTGGCTGACTGCTTGGGTGTAGCCACGGAAGCGCACGGTGGCCCCGCGCCCGACATTGGCCTCCGTGTGTGCCTCGAATAGGCACCACATGCAGCTGCCGACACGACTGTTCTGGTCTCGTAGCTGCTGGTGGGCCGGTTCTGTCGGTGGGAACGGCTGGAATAAAAGCCTGCCGCGGTCCAGGTGTTGGACGGGCGTTGGAAGATGACCCTTGTGAAGATGACCAGTGGGTGAGTCACCAGCCGACAGGGTGGAAATCCAGCGGCGTAGGACTAGCACCAGCCTGGGAAGCGAGTGCCCGCAACGCTGGGGGCAGGGAGGCACTCCAGCTGCTACAGGAAGCCTGGCAGAGGTTGCAGCGGCTGGGGCAACAGGACGCGGTAGATCCGCGGGATGAACAGGAGTTTCTCGAAGAGGTCGTCTGTTTGCTCCCAGATCCTGAAGACTTCCAACCAGGAAGGATACGTCTACATGTTGCAGTGTGGCGAGTGTTCTTTCAGGCAGCTAACGAAGGCCGGCCCCTCACGGACAAACAGAAACGGTGGCTGGGATACCTGCAGGGCGGAATTCAGCTGGAGTGGGTGCCGTGCGACTACCCAGGGCAAGAACTAGCCCCGGAGCGGGGATGCAAGCTAGCTATAGTGCGGGAAATGCTGCGGGTCGCGGTGCCGGATTGCGACTTAGACTTTATCATGGCGGGTGACCGGCCGCGAGCCGTGCAGTTTCCTAACCATTGCAGCGCGACTCAGCACAGTGAGTTTGTTACAGCCGAACTGAGAAAGGCCCTTGACTGAGGGGTGATACGGAAATGGCCAGCAGATGCGCCCCCCCCCACGGTTATCAATGGCTTGCGGGTAGTGGAAAAAGACAGCAAGCTGCGCCTCTGTATTAATCCGATGTACATTAACTGTTTCTTGAAGTACCGGCCTGTGAAGTACGAACGACTGGCAGATGTACCTAGCTACCTCCTACTGGAAGATTGGCTGTACACCACGGACCACAAGAGCGGGTACTGGCAGCTATCACTCCACGAACGGGAGCACACATATCTGGCTATGCGGTGGCGGGGGCAGACGCTTTTTTGGCCACACCTGCCGTTCGGCCTGGCGCCGGCCTGCCACTTGTACACAAGCATGAAGCTCAAGGTTTTCCAGCCTTTACGGCAGCTAGGGGTCCGCATGTCTTTCCTGATAGACGACCAGATGGGTGCCGCGGGGTCGAAGGCCGCGGCACAGTACGAGTGTGGGGCGGTGGTACGGCTGCTGGCAGCCCTAGGCTTCACCCTCAGCCTGTCCAAGTGCCAGCTGATCCCAAGAAGGCGAGTCTGATTCTTGGGGATGGAGGTGGATGCGGAGGCACAAGCATTCAGAGGACCAGACGACAAGCTAGCTAGATTCCGTACGCTGCTCGCACAGCTCGAAGGCAAACGGCTAACAGCGCGGCAGGTGGCGCAGGTGGCCGGCAAAATCATCGCCATGACGCCCGCCGTCACCACGGCACCCCTGTATGCGTGGATGGTGTGGCGTGTAGCCCGGGGTGTGGCGTGGGACGAAGAGGTTTGGGACCCGGCGGAGGTGCTACACCAGGCAGGCTTGTTTATGGAGCTGCTGGGCAGGCGCAACGGGACAGCCACCTGGCGGAAAGGACCAGCCCTACGACTGACGACGGAACTAGTCGGGGACGCCTCAGACAGGGCCTTCGCAGCCTTCTTACCTAGAGAAGAACTGGGCGCCAACAGCCGCATGCTTGTGCCCTTCAAAGCTCAGGAAACCCAGCGGCTGCAGCGGAATGACTTTAGCAGCACAGAAAGAGAACTGCGGGCGCTGCTGTACAGCTTGCACTGGTTGCAAGAGCAGGCACCGAACCTGTTGTACGGCCGGACAGTGCAATACCAGACGGACAGCCAACCGGCGGAATTCTGCATGGTTGGGTTGAAAGGCAACACCGCTTGCCTGCCCATAGTGACGGAGATCCATCGCCTCTGCGCGGATACGGACACAGACATTTCAGTGGTGTGGTACCCACGCAGCCGGGAACAGCAGCAGCAGGCAGACGCGCTCAGCAAATACGAAGATGGATCACAGTGGTGAAGTTTAAGCACTGGATGGGGCTGCCCTTTTCGGGAGCCGCAGCCGTCATGTGGCCAACACATGCTAAGGTTTTCATTCCTCGTTTAGCACATCGTAAGGTAATGCAGTTTCGTTTATGTTGTTGGGCTTTCGAGGCAAACAGAGCATGAAGGGGCAAGTACCACGTCCCCAGGGGGCAGCGGTTTTGCCACTGTTGTGGTACTAATAGCCGAATTGAGGATGTGAACGCCTGTTAATAGAATGCCCAGCCTGTAATTATATTCGTGCTGAAGAGGGATTCGGTCATCAACAGAGCATGTTGGAGGCCATGCAATGGGAACCCGCACGTGCGGCGAGGATATTGGAACATATGCGGGCTCACCGAAACTCAATTACCCCCTTTAGACGCTAGTCTGGGCTGATGTGCGGTGTTTTCCTTTCCTCCGTGGCTTTTAGGCGTTGTAGTATTACCCTTGGGCCCTCGGCTCGTATGGGTAGTCTTACAGGTATGGGGTCACGCACCCCCAACCATGTAACACACACACACACGCATAAAACGTCTTCGTCGCAATTAAGCCCGTGAAATTTTACGGGTGCTGTGCATTACGGCTTGGGGGATTACGGGTCAAGACCTTGTGATTACGGGTAATGTAAACTGTGGATGACTTCCAGCATGGGCAACCAACAAAATGTCACCTATGTTATTCCTTATAAAAGGAATGCTTTGGCAACTTAAAAACAAGCATGTGTACAAATTTTCTTGGCCGGTAATTACATGTGAAGACCACGTGATTACGGGTAAACATGAATTTACGGGTGAAAACCTTTCCCAGAGTGCGGTGGCACCAGACCAGCAGCCAGCAGACGTACCTGCTGCACATGACCTTCAGAAACACGATACACATCAGTGCAATGCACCATTCTCACCCCGCACAACAACAGTTAACATCTTAGCAACATGACATCAAGTCCAGAGAATGTCGTACTTTCAAGTGAAGGGATCACTGATAATTATGATGTGGCTGCTGCTGATGATATATGATGAGACCTAGGCTGATGGGTTCATCTGCACGGCCATGAACTGACCGATTGGGCATGCCCCGTGTCGGCTCTGGGCCACGGAGTCTTTCTCATTTGACGGAATAAAAACAACAGTAAACCTATATAACGCTATCACTTCATGCTTTTCTCGTTCACCAGTATTGTCGGCTACAATCCTGGTACAGGGGGCTCGTTGGGAAGAGCCAAGGATGGCGGCTGGGGATCAGGGTAGAGTAACCTAGGGCCCGTGCCAAGCATTCTGATGTTGGCACCGTTGGTGGTGTGGTTAGTGTCAGCGGTGTCAGCTGAGTCGTCGGCAGTGCCAGCATCGGCATAGGCCTTGGCAACGTCGGCGAATGCCTTGGCAACGATTCGCATGGAATCTGCCCTGGACGGGTACTTCTTTGATAATGGTGATGCTGCAGCAGCTGCCGCCACCTCGGCTGCAGCAGCTGCTGCTGCCCCCGTCGCCTCCAGCACCGCGGCATCACGCAGGTGTGATTCCGAAGGGGGCGGCGGTAGCACCAACCAATCTCCCTTGAAGCTACTCGATGGTGACAGTGCATGTAGTTGCTGCCAGCTGTCCTGGTATAAGGGTGGCAGCATTACCGTGTTCGAAATCCATGGCGGCAGCGGCAGTTCAAGTGCTAATGTCCGGCTGCTCTTCAGCGACAAAGTAGCCTCTACTAGTGGCGCCAGTGTGTCCGGCCGATCGGATGCCTGTTGCTGTGTTGGCTCTGACCGGTGAAGTAAGCTGCCATGCTTAGCAAATCCCGACATCTGCATCGGTGCCGCTGAGGGTGATGTCGGCCGCGCCCAATTACCTCCAGCTGGCTGCCCTGGCCGTGGTAGGGCCCATCTCTCACCCCGTGGCGCACGCAGCGACCGTTGCTGCTGTAAAGATAGTTGCGAGGTTGTGTTGGGCTGTCCAGATGATGTTGAGAGCGCCCGGTGGCCCCAACTGACAGTACGAGATGGTGGTGGCGCTCCCATAGACCATTCACCCATGCGGGGTCGCTGCAGCAGCCTGGATGTGAAACTGGGTCGTGCCCTTAAGCTTGGTTGCGGCTGTAAAAGTGCCACTGATTGCAGCTGAGGATGCAGTGATGGAAGTAGCGCTCCAAGCACCCCTGCCTGTGTTGGTGGTGGCAGTAGCATCCAAGTGCCAGAGCTTTGGCAGCTTGGTGTTGATGGCAGACCTTCAGTTCCATGCTGCGGCCACTTGTCCTCCTGTGGCTGCTGCTGCCCTTCACTCGGGGAAAGACTTGGTCATGGATGGGTTTTCCAGTCATGGATTTGGTCATGGATGCGGTCATGGATCCGGCCATAATTTGCCATCAAGTCATGGATTTGGTCATGTATGTGGTCATGGATCCGGTCATAATTTGTCATTAAGTCATGGATCCGGTCATGGATCAGTTCATAGTTTGCATAAGCAAGTGCAGGATATGACTGGTTGGGGTCATGAAATGCGTGGTCATGATGTCATTTATGATGGGATTTATGACAGGTCATGGGACCGCAATATGACCGTATTCAGTCATGGCTCCACTTTATGACCCCATGAGGTCATAAAGGTGGTCATGTACCTGCTCATAAATATGCGGAACATGACCAGGTCATATTGTGCATGGTATTCCATGATGCAACAATGCAGGCCATGACCACCCTGGCCCATGTTTTGCACTCATTCCATGAGTCGTACACTGCACTCCATGACTACCCGGGCCCATGTTTTGCACACATTCCATGAGTCGTACACTGCATTCCATAACCACCCTGGCCCATGTTTTGCTTGGTTTACATGACTCGTACACTGCATTCCATGACCACATTGGCACATGTTTTACATTGTTTACATGAGTCATACACTGCACTCCATGACCACCCCTGGCCCATGTTTTGCGCACATCCCAGAAGTTGTTCACTGTGGGCTTATAAGTCATGACCAGCAACCCATCAATATGTGGGCTCCAGACTCCAAGTCTGCTATCGC
>NW_003307567.1:1173199-1174930 GCF_000143455.1 Volvox carteri f. nagariensis | reverse complement strand
GCCCCCGTCATGCCGTTAAACACGCCCACCTAACCAATCCACCCCGCCGCATTTTCCCCCTTTCCCCCCTCGTTTTGCCATCCCCCGACTGCGGCCATGGTGACATTCAAACGAATGCGTCGCATAGGTTGCAGGGGCCCCCCGTCATGCCCTGAAACACACCCTCCTAACCATTCCACCCCGCCGCGTTTTCCCCCTTTCCCCCTCGTTTTGACATCCACGGACTGTGGCCATGGTGACGTTCAAATGAATGCGTCGCCTAGGTTGCAGGGGGCCCCCGTCATGCCCTTAAACACACCCTCCTAACCAATCAACCCCGCCGCGTTTTCCCCCTTTCCCCCCTCGTTTTGACATCCACGGACTGCTGGCCATGGTGACGTTCAAATGAATGCGTCGCCTAGGTTGCAGGGGGCCCCCGTCATGCCCTTAAACACGCCCTCCTAACCAATCAACCCTGCCACATTTTCCCCCTTTCCCCCCTCGTTTTGCCATCCCCGGACTGCAGGCATGGTGACGTTCGAACGAATGCGTCGCCTAGGTTGCAGGGGGCCCCCGTCATACCCTTAAATCGCCCTCCTAACCATTCAGCTCCGCCACGTTTTACCCCTTTCCCCCCTCGTTTTGCCATCCCCCGACTAAGGCCATGATGACGTTCAAACGGTGTCAGAAGTAGGCTGGGCAGGGAGGGTGTGCACATGGGATGTGCCTGGCATGCACCTTGATGGGCCAGCAGCCTTGTACAGGCTGTGCACCCCATCTGGTAGCGCTGGGTTGACCAGGTGTGCATGGTGCAGGTGGCGAGCCAGCGCCTCCATACAGGCGTATGTTCCTCTGCCCCTGCATTCTGGCATCCTGTTGTTGTTGGAGAGGTTGCGCTGTGTGGCTGTAATGTGTCAGAAGTAGGCTGGGCAGGGAGGGTGTGCGCATGGGATGTGCCTGGCATGCGCCTTGATGAGCCAGCAGCCTTGTACAGGCTGTGCACCCCATCTGGTAGCGCTGGGGTGGGTTGACCAGGTGTGCATGGTGCAGGTGGCGAGCCAGCGCCTCCATACAGGCGTATGTTCCTCTGCCCCTGCATTCTGGCATCCTGTTGTTGTTGGAGGGGTTGCGCTGTGTGGCTGTAATGTGTCAGAAGTACAGGCGCGGAGGCGGCGGGAAATAGCAATGCAGCAGCAGCAGCAGCGACGGCGAAGGGGCTGGGAGGTGCAGTAGCCTAAACGGCAGGCGTGGCAGCGGCGGGAAATAGCAACAGCAGCAGGCGCGGCGGCGGCGGGAATTAGCAACGGAGTAGCAGCGGCAGTGACGAAGGTGGGGCTGGGAGGTGCAGTAGCCTAAACGGCAGGCGCGGCGGCGGCGGGAAATAGCAACGCAACAGCAGCAGCAGCGACGAAGGTGGGGCTGGGAGGGCCATTACTCTCAACAGCAGGCGCGGCGGCGGGGGGAATCAGCAACGCAGCAGCAGCGGCAGCGACGGCGGTGGGGTTGGGAGATACATTAGTCTGAACAACAGGCACGGCGGCGGCGGGAAATAGCAACAGCAGCAGGTGCGGCGGCGGCGGGAATTAGCAACGGAGTAGCAGCGGCAGCGACGAAGGTGGGGCTGGGAGGTGCATTAGTCTGCACAATAGGCGCGGCGGCGGTGGGAAATAGCAACAGCAGCAGGTGCGGCGGCGGCGGGAAATAGCAACGCAGCAGCAGCAGGAGCGACGGCGTTGGGGCTGGGGATCCTCA
>NW_003307567.1:1150442-1173128 GCF_000143455.1 Volvox carteri f. nagariensis | reverse complement strand
AGCGGATCCCCGGACATGGCGGAGGTGGCGGACGCCGCTGGCGGCAACCCCATGACGGAGGGTGAGGATGTACGGCAGGAGCGTCAGCGTGTGGAGGCTCTGTGGCGGAAGTGGACTGGCGGCGGCGGCGACGGCGGCACGGCGACCACCGCTGCCGGTCCCGCCGCCGCCGCCGCCGCCGTCCCCGTCTTGGACGGACCGTCGGTGTACGGCGGTTTGGATCTTGCGGATGAAGCCCTCCGCCAGCCCCCGGCGCTGCTGCTGCGCAACGTTCGTAAGGTCTTCCGGGGTCAGGTGCGCGGTGGCGGACCTGGTGCCGGTGGCTGCCCTCCTCCTCCTCCGCCTCCTCCTCCGCCTCCTCCTCCGCCTCCTCCTCCGCCACCTCCGCCACCTCCGCCTCCTAGGGGGGTTAGGGAGAAGACCAACACCAATCAGCAACCACTTCGCACACGTCGACAGCATTGACAGACGAACATGCCTCATCTCTTTACTCTCCCTCTTGCCGTTTGCCTGTTTGCCTGTTTGTCTGTCTGTCTACCTGTCTGTCGGTTCTTCGTTTCCTTCGGCGGCAGGGTGGCGCTTCTGTTTTCTCCCCCGGTGGCGGCGGCGGTGGCGGCGGTGGCCGTGCTGGTGCTGGGCCCTATATCGCGGTCCACGACTTATGTCTGTCTGTCGGTCCCCGAGAGACGCTGGGGTTACTTGGGCCCAACGGTGCGGGGAAAACCACCACGTTGAGGATCATGCAAGGTGAGCGGGCGGGGTAATGGAGCGGGGTTGAGGTAAGGGGGGTTTGGGGGGAGCTGCATGGGGGAATTTTAAAACATAGTCCAATCCAACAAAAGTCCAAAAACGTCCTTCAAAGGTCGGCAATTGGGCCAAGTGTTCGGTAAGGGGTTGAGGCGAGTTTTGTCTTCCTTCCCTACCCCCGACATTGGCCAGCTGATATAACAATTTCAATAGCTAGGATGAGTCATTGGCATCTTGCATGCAATCATACATGTGTGTTTATGTTTGACTTAGATTACACTGTGGGCCGCGAGAGCCGGGGGCCGAAGCCGAAACACAGCGCAATATGTATGTGTATATACTCGGATGTGTAAATACCTATACTAATACATACCTGACTTTGAACCTACCCTCAAGTCCCCAATTTCAATCCGACATGGGCTCAATTCAATCCTTAGGAGGGTTCAACCCCCCACCAAAACCATTCCCCCCCCCAAAAAACATCCCTCTGAAATATATTCTCCCCTGCCCGCACGAAGGCATCTTGGAGCCTAGCTCGGGCAGTGTGTTGGTGTGCGGTGTTGATCTGGCCGCCGAGCCCTCCCGAGCCGCGCAGCTGGTGGGCATCTGCCCCCAACACGACGTGCTGTGGCCCTCGTTGACTGGCATGGAGCACGTGAGGCTCTTCGGCAGGATAAAAGTACGTACGTACCGGGGGTATATGGTGGCTCCATCATGTGTCTCGGGGGGTGCGTCCCCTCCCACCAATATATGTGTTGTGTGTATGTGCCGAGACGAGCCGAGCGTGTGTACGTTTCTTGTTTATGGGTGTTTGGTTTTTTTATATACACACGCTTTGTGTGTCTTTCTGTCTGTATGTTGTATGTGCGTATGTATGCGCGTATACACCTTGGATTGCGTTTTATTACCCCTTCATTGGGGTGTAGTGGGTAGTGGGGGGAATGTGTGTCCGGTGTTCATGTTCCAGAGACTGAGGAGTTCTTTGGTGCTCTCCGGCGGCGGAAGCAAAGCACAAGCAAAGCACAAACGCAGCACAGCAAGCACAGCACAGCAGCCCACCACACGTCGGGCTGTATGTGGTTCTGCACCATTACTCCTCCGTACGCCTCCCCCAGCCCGGCCCTCCCCCTTCTCACACGCACACACACACACACACACACACACACACACACACACACACACACACACACACACACACACGCACACGCTCACGCACACGCACACGCACACGCACACACACACACACACACACACACACACACACACACACACACACACACCCAGCTGCCTCTTTGGCCTTTGCATAGATTTTCCACCCGCCACAACCCCTTCCAAATTCTGGGTTTTAGGGATTACGAGGCTCAGCGCTGGAGGCGGCAGTGGCTGGCGGTCTGGACGAGGCCGGCCTGCGGGATGTAGCCGATCGGCCGGCAGGGTGCTACAGCGGCGGCATGCAACGCCGCCTGAGCGTCGTGTGCGCGCTGGTACGTCCGGCGGCGCTTTCCACGGGTTGGCTTGAAATTGTTTTTGGAAGTTTTAGAGATTTAGTGCGGTTTTAGGTGGCGGGGTTTTAGTTGGGTTTTCAACAGGTTGGAGAGACAGTTATGGATGTGGACTTAGGGTTTAATGTGGGACGGGGTAGGGGTGTTTTGATAGGTGGTTTCGGAGGTCATAATGGTGGTCGTTGAGGTTTTAACATTGCAATAGATGCGCGGCAAATTTAAGCAGGTCAGGTAAGGCGAACTGGTTTTCCCCTAAAGGGGGCGATCTACTCGAGGAGAACTAAAGGCAAAGAACCACTCGCCACATGTCACCTCAGCCTCAATAAAACCAACAATCCTAAAGTAGACCAAGGCAAAGATCTAATTCGTTTCTTGCACGGTTTTATATGGTTTTCCTAATGAGAACGAGAAAAAAACACTACCGCTATCCGCACCACCACCTACAACCTATCTCCTGACTTTCCCCGCCACATACATACTTACATACATACATATATACATACATACATATACACAGGTGGGCTCCCCGCGGGTGCTGTACCTGGACGAGCCTTCCACAGGTCTGGATCCGGCCTCCCGGAGGCTGCTGTGGAAGGTGAGTTTTAGCGGTTTTAGCGGTTTTAGCGGTCTTAGAGAATATGTCATGTAATTAAATGTGTACGACTGTGAGCGGCAACGACGTGAAACAGTGTTGTGTGTAAGTACGTTTCCATGCACCCGCCCTCCTCCCACTTCCCTCCCCACCCGCCCTCCTCCCACTTCCCCCCCCCACCCGCCCTCCTCCCACTTCCCCCCCCCACCCGCCCTCCTCCCACTTCCCCCCCCCCCACCCGCCCCGCCCCGTCAGGCAGTTCTGGCCGCCAAGCGCCGCTGCGCCATCGTCCTGACCACCCACTCGATGGAGGAGGCTGAGGCGCTCTGCGACCGCCTGGGGCTGGTGGTGGGCGGATGTCTGCGCTGCATCGGCAGTCCGCAGCAGCTGATGGCCAGATACAGCTCCTACATGCAGCTGAGGTGCGTGCGGGAGGAAGGAAGGAAGAGGAGGAGGAGGAGAGGGGAAAGGGGGAGGAAGAGGAGGAAGAAGGAAGAAATTTGTTAGTTAGTTAGGGCAGATACACCTTCGCCGTACTGTGACATCGCATAAAGCTCGCGATGTGTTGTTTTACGAAACCCAAAGAACCTCGAAAGAACACGACAGGATCGGGGAAATGCCCACTGATGGAGATCCTGGGTGGGTGGAGAAGACACGTCCCCAAACACACCACCAGTTTCCCCCCAGTTCCAACCTGCACCGCTCAGCTCCATTCCCACCGCCTCCGTACATCCGTACATCCGTACATCCGTACCGGTCCCCGACCGCAGCCCACTTCTACCGACCTCACATCCATTTTCACCCGCACAATCCCGTACACATGCACACGCATGCATACATACATACATACAGACAGACAGACACAACACCTGCACAGACACATACAAACACATACACGCACATTCTCCTTGGAGCAGTCTTACGGTGGCTGCGGGGTGTACGGATGCGAGGGCGGAGGAGTTTGTCCGTACACACGTCAGTGCGGCGGCCAAGCAGGTGCGGGTCAATGCGCGCGCGTGTGTGTGCATGTGTGTATGTGTTGGGGTGTGCGTGTGTGTGTTGGGGCGTGCGTATGTGTGTGTGTTTTAGTGCATGCACGTGTCTGTGTCTATGAATGTAAAACCCTGAGCTGCGGTCCAGTGGCTGCGGTGCAAAACTTTACCCGATGCACAGCGGACACCTCTTCTTAAATATGCCTATGCGGGATGTGGGACTGCTTTCCGCTTTGGCTGTGAATGAGAACGAATGGCTGTGGGGGGTTTTGTCCTAAGTGTGTTTTGCCAATAGACCCGAAATGAAACTCTCGTCTCATTACGATATGTACATACCCGCCACGGTGCCATGTCGTACATACCCGCCACGGTGCCATGTCGTACATACCCGCCGCGGTGCCATGTCGTACATACACAACCTCACAACTTCCCCTTTCTCCCTCCTCCCCTCTGCCAAATCCATTCCTGTTCCGATCGCCATTTGTCAACCCTGGCTCCAAGTAACTACCACTCAACCGCCACATAACCGCCACCCAACCGCCAGGTGTACTGCCTCAATGGCTTCCACAGTTACGAGCTACCCCGCGGTGACGTCAGCCTGTCGGATCTCTTCCGTACAATGGCGGCAGTGCAGGTCGACGATGACGACGGTATCGGGAGCACCACTCACGACGGCCGACGCGGAGAGTACGGCATGGCGGCGCCGCTGCCGCCGCTGCCGGCAGCGGTACTCCAGGCAGGGCACTCCGGGAGGGGCTCTGCCGCCGGGTCAGCCCTCGGAGGCCCTATGGCGCTGCTCGACTGGGCCGTCTCCAGTGCGACTCTGGAAAGCGTGTTTGTACGAATATGTCGGCAGTCAGGAGCTGTTGCGGAAGCGGCGGCGGCGGCGGCGGCGGCAGCAGCAACGACGGGGGGCGGCAGGGCGTGATGTACGGTGCAACTGTACGGCAAATGACTGCTGACCTCGTCGCCATGACGTCCCGCCGCTGTCCTCTCTGCTGGAACGGTTTTTTGAATCTACAGCGCGAGATTGGTCGCCACCGCCGCCGTTACTTGGCCTGGGAAACGGATTTCTGCAAAATTTTCGGCTATATTTTCGGCTATATTTACCGATGCGGCGATGCGGCGGCAGTATGTTGCCCCCCCTGTGTGTTTTCCCCCGCCGTCTGCACGTGAATGTACCTACCTGATTCCGGGCGGCGCTGAAGAGGACCATGAAGAGGAAATTCGATCACCCCAGCCCCCGGTGCAGCACACACATCGGCGGTGGTGCTCCACCGCTTTGTTGGGGAGCGCACCGTGTGCATGTAGGTGCTAAGTATGTATGTTGTATGTATGTATGTCCGTGTTTTGAAGGAAGGTGAATTGGTAGATTATGTGTCATCCGGTGATTGATGATTTGCGGAAGCTTAGGGTTTTATCCTAAAACCCTAAACCTTCCGAAAGATGTAATGGCCTTTGATGGATATCCTCACAACCGCCCATTTCCCCCTATTTACATCTCCCGCACATTTGCAGTTCCCACGCCGCTTCGAAACCTCTAACCACCACCACAACCACCATAACCACCTGTGGGCAAAAGAGATCTCCCATGACTCCAGTTTCACTCCGATCTCACACAGCATCGACCCGCGCCGTTAACTCAGCCATCATCACACACCAGACCTCACCCACCCACCTCAACAACCACCTCAACAACCACCACCACAATCACCACCACAATCACCACCACAACCACCTACATGTGTGACTCCGCCTGTTTTAAGAGGAGTACAACGCTACTAAACAAGAAAAGAAAGCAGCAGAGTACAAGTTCTCACCATGTTGTCCCGTCCCGACACCACCTCCCCCTCTCTTTTCAAGGATCAAACAGGCTCTCCGCAGCATCCACCTCACCGCCCTCCCCCTCCGCCTCCTCCTCTTCCTCCCCCCCTTCCTCCTCCTCCTCCTCCTCCTCTTCCGCCTCGTTGTCGGTTACGTCCAACGCCCGTTCGTACGCTCTCTGAAGTTCCGCCGCCACAGGCCATATTCCTTGTGGATCCAGATCTGGATCCAGGCCCTCAGCCTCGTCGACAAACTCCTCACTGCCGTCGCCGTCGTCCATTAACAAACCTGCGCCGTATTCTGAATTGCCGTACACGCCGTACGCCGACGCATTGGTGTACTCACAGCTGGAATCGACGCGCACCAGCAGAGCGCGCTGTTGATCGTCCGGCTGCTGTACTTGCCGTACATCTTCCGGATCCACACGGCATACATACAAACTGAGGACCTGCAGCACAGAGGACGAAGAGAGCAGGGCCTCTCGCGGGTCAACTAAGTCGCTTTCTGTGATTTAAATTATATATTTTTTAGTTTTGTGATCCAATCCAATCGCAATCGCAATCCAATCGCTTAGAAGAAGACGACATCCTTTGGGAAGGCAGGCAACGAAACGGGATCCAGCGGGTACGGCATGGTACAGCATAGTACGGCACTCAGCCCGTGAGAGACACGGAAGGTAGGAGGAGTGAAGACACGGAAGATACACCGTTCCGGCACCAGTACCACCGCCGCCGCCGCCGCCGCCGCCGCGGCTACTGCGTACGACCCCCCCACACCTGTAGGTTCGGCAGTGCCGTACGCAGCGCCCCCAGGTCTCCGGGCTCCAACGCAAACGCCGCCAGCTCTACCGCCTCCACCGCCGTCCCCAAGGCCGCGAGCTCCCCAAGCCACGCCGCGTGAGGGCCCTCCAGCATCGCCGCTGGGGCGCGACCGAACGGCTGTAGCGCCACGCGCCGCAGCGCCGCTGGCGGCAGTAGCCGCCGCAGCAGCGCCGCCGCCGCCGCCACGTCCTCCGTCCTGTCCACCGCCGCCACCCGCTGTCGGTCTGCGTGGGAGAACTCCTCGCCGACAAGAATCAGGCGAAGGGGCTCGTACGGGGCCACGGCGGCGGCGGCGGCGGCGGCGGAGCCGCCTGACGGCGGCGGCGCCGCCGCCGCCGCTGGAGCAGCGTCGACGGCGGCATGGCGGCTGCCGCCGCCGTCCAGACGATCCACACTTGCCGAAGAAATCGGGAATAGGATGCCGCCGTCGGCAACTCCGTTAGTCGTACGGCGTGTAAGAGTCAGCATCTTAAGGCGCGGCAGCGTCGCCAGTGTTGCTAAAACAGGCACCGCCGGAAGGGACGCGACCTGTGTGATCCAAGATCCAAGATTCAAAGTCCAAATCCGAATCCAGGACAGTCCCCAAAACGGATCAAAAAGATCAGACAGGTATGAAGAAATTGTTCGTCGGTTTTCGATCGACCGTACAAGCAGCATTCGTACATTGGGCGCGTCAGAGCGGCGCGAGAGAGGCGCCACTTGACGAGGGAATGGTAAGGAAGCGAAAATAACCAACCAACTACCCGTTCGGCTACCACTCCAACTACCCAACGAACCAGCCAACCGACCTGCAAGTGCTCCAGGGAAGCCGGCAGCGGCGAGTAATGAAGGAGCGGCCAATGCTGGTTGTGGCGTAGATGTTGTTGTTGTTGATAGTGTTGTTGTTGTTGTTGTTGTTCGTGCTGTAGCTGCTGCTGCTGCTGCGGCGGCGGCGGCGGCGGAGGCGCTTGGTGCAGGTGCTGCGGCGGCGGCGTCAAGAAGGTGCTACAACCCAGGCGGGTCAGCTGAGATAGCGCCGCCAGCGACGGCAGCGCCTCCGCCGGCAGCTCGTACGACACACCGACATCCAAATCTTGAAGCCACGTCAGCGCCGCCAGTGTCGGGCCCAGTCGCCAGTTGCTAGACGCTCCTGACTGCGACGGGATGGAGGCGCCGCCGCCGCCGCCTTCTGCCGCTATACCCGCGCGCTGCCGCATCGCGCCGCCGCCGCCGCCGCCGCCGCCGCTCAGAAAGCGCTCCTGCGGTGATGTTGTCGTTGTTGTTGTTGTGGTGGTGGTGGTGGTGTCGGCCGGTAGGTCAATCCGCAGACGCTTCAGGTTACGTAACGCCTCCAGGCCGAGCAAACGATACGGCGGATCCAGAATCCGGTCGATGCAACTGCCGTACAGCTCAAGGCAACGCAGTTGCGTCAGCGACGCGATGGCTGCGACGGCGGGCGGAACTTCGGTACGACACGACCGACAATCAGGGCGCAGGATGGGGTGTTCGGACAACGGGTCGGCATGGTGACGCGGTCGCAGTGCAGCAGGAGTACGGCAAGTACGGCAAGAAGGATCGAGAGAACCCGGGAGGGAAGGGGAGGGGGTAAAACCGGGGGAAGGATCACCAGCCGAAAAGGTTGCGAATGTGAACAGAAACAGGGATCTAAACTGAAAAAACGGCCGTAAACAGCTCCAAGCGCTTGGACGACATCCAAAAGAAGTGTGTATGCACGGGGGGGGCACCACTTCCCCCACTTCGACCCCAACCATCTGTTCATGTGTGGTTCAACAGGTGGTGCAACATGTGTGTGTGTATTTGTGCCCCCGACGTCCAAGTTGACGGTGGGAAGGGGGGTAGCACCTACCCGCCCGCCCGGCTACTGCCGCCGCCGCCGCCTCCATAGCGGTTGATACGCCGTTCCCCGCCGTCACGGTAGCAGCCGCTGCTGCTACTGCCGCTGCCGGCGGGGATGGCTGCTGCTGTCTGTACTGCTGACGGACGCCAAAGTCCGCCTGCGTCAGCGCCGCAAGTGCCGCGGCGTCCGTTGGCGCCAAAACCCTGCCGCCGCCGCCGCCGTTGCCGCCGCTGACACTGTCACTGCGTCGCTTCAAACATTTGGAGGAGTACGGCTGCGAGCCGTACTTGAAGGGCCCTATGTGCATGTTTGGATCCATGCTGAGCTGCAGCCGCAGCTCCGTCAGGGCCGTACAATAACGGATGCCGTCGCAAGGCAGTACGGAACCGCCGTACAGATGGAGCCCCAGGGCGGCCAAGCGGCCACCGACGACGCGGAGCGCGCCGTCGGCAGCTTGGCTGGCCGCGGTGTCGTACAATTCCAGGGCGAGTCGCTGCAGGGAGGGGACAGCGGCGTCGGCCAGCGCACGGATGCCCAGGGGGTGGTGATGGGGCCCTCGGAGAGCTACGTACGTTGTGCCGTACGCACACGTGTCTAGGATGTCTGCACTGCGACGCGATAAATAGGTTTTGGCCGGAGAGACCGAATGACGGGGTCAAGAAGAGCGCGTAAGGGTAGAAGCTAGAAAAAGTAGAAGAGCGCGTAAAAGGGGAATCGAACCTGGCGGCGTGAGATTTGGTTATCGGAAAGGACGTTTTTTTCCAACCGTCCGCATCCCTGCGCCTCAGCAGGTCCAACTGCTGCTCGCGGCAGCGGACAAAAAGCAAAGCACCACACAAGAACTGCATGGAGCTCCAATTTGCCCATTGGATTGTAACCCACATCACACCGCAGTGCGAATAACGAGACCAGAGGTGGTTGTTGCCTCGGACCGGAGAGGGAAGTTCGTTCCCCTTAGATAGCGTGGGACCGGCCCACTTACACGGCATGCGGGGAGGTTGGCGCGTATGCTGTCACCGTCAGCGCCGTGGGCCGGCATCCGCGATTGATTATGTTTCTTAACGCAACAAGCCCTTTATCCATCGGCTGACCTCTTCGAATTTTGACGTTTAAGGAGGTGCAGAAAGAATCGTGAAGTGCGCGCGCCTGACGGCTGCAGCAGCGGAAGTAAACGAGGTCGCGTGCACCTAGCAGCTTCCAAATGTGAGGTGCTGCATGAAAAACGTCAAATAGGCCTGCTTGGGCCACCTTTCCGGCGGTAAAATGAGGGTGCTTCTCCATCCCAAGTTAATAACAAAATGTAAATATCTCCTTGCAGTTTCGAATTTGCCATCTAAGCATGTACGCGCATGCCGGTCCAGCTTGGCGAAGTCCCTTGTCCCGGAAGCGTTTACAGTTAGTCGTTGTACGGATATAAGATTTTTTTCTATTACACACAGGGAATACCTCAAGGCACATAAAAGTATGTCATCTGAATGAATAAATATGAAAGTTATGTATCGACAACAAAAATTTTCTCACCTGATTGATTACCTGGCTTTGGAAAGTTAAACGTGCTGTTAAGCGTGCAGCACTGCCTGTCTCAGACCAAGGACCAGAGTGACTGATTTCCATAAAAGTCTATTCAAATCTTGATTACTTTAAGGATACCACACACTTGCACCAATACCTTGGTTGGTGCCAAGGGGCGGGCGCAAGGCAACGCCAACCCGGATTTTCCCAATTTTCCAGCAGTACTGAACCTTGTAGAATAATTTAGTTGTATCCTTATTACACCCTCATCATGCATTTTTTTGCAAGGCATATGGATTATTTATGACGGTCAAACTCATCGTCTGACGGGCCTACACGGCTATCAGTAAAACGGGAAGAGTCCTCTACGCCCGCCGATTCGGATATCAAAAGATACAATACGAATAATTGAACAGAGGCACTATACGTGCGGACAGTTTTCGTGTAGCATGCAAGCACCTTGTGCTTGGCAATCCTGGCCTGACGCCTCAGGCTTGCTGCCTAACGTCCTTGTCAATTGGCTTACAAGCACTGTTACCTTGTCGCTGAAAGTGCGTAAACTTTTATGCTGTACGCATGAATTATGCCGGCATCCGTGATTCTTATTGACAGCGTTGGTCATACGTCAACTGTGCTGGCGAGCTGCAAGCCTGGCTGTTACAGCGCCACCTGCCGCAAAGTCGGATAGTAACCGAGTGCCGGGGGGCCCAGGCACGAAAATGTAATGAAGACATTTTCCGGCGTGGCGTCACTGTGCTCTCACGGCACGCATCAGCGAAAAGGAGCAAACAAAATTATAAATTATCAATTTTGCATTCCGAGTTTGTTCCGGTTGTCGTTTCGGACCATCTGAAGGTTATCATCAACAGGTAACTGCGTGTGCTGTTGCTGTGTTCGGCGGCTCACAGCCCGTCTCTGGCCCGTCTCTGGCCTCAGAAAAAATGACGAAGACTGAAAAGCGAATTGCAGCTCCCCCCACATGACGCTGTGTATCGTCATGGCCCCCTTAACCTCCATTGTCCTTTATGTCTCTCCTTCAATGGTTTCACCTTCTTCCCATGCAGCAGCTGCCCGACGTCCCCGCCCTGCCATGCTCCTGCCTTGGCCGCCAGCTTTTCCCTCCATCGCTTGCCTCTGAACACATTTGTTTGAAACAAAACCCGGGAACCCAGAGACACACACACGCACACACACACACACACACACACACACACGCGCGCGCGCACACACACACGCGCGCGCACACACACACACACACACACACACACGCACACACACACACACACACACATACACACACACACACACACACACACACACACGCTTCGGTGAATCCTTTAAACCTTCCTCGCCATGTCCCACTCGCGGCTGAGGTACCTCCGTGCCTCCGCCCAACTTGGGGGACGTTTAAACTTTCAGATTTCCTTTTTGGAACGATATCTTACGTCCCCGCACATGTGCTCTCCGTCGGCCGGATTACGACACTGTACGACGAGCTTCACAGAATAATCGAGCACCTTTCTCGATGCCCGCCAGGATCCCTGGCATTTGGATTTTAAATATAATCTTGCTTTATACCTCTTCAAAGTGGTTACTTTGCATTAAGTGCGATGTAACGTGTCGTACATACCGTACAGTAGGGGAGGGAGCACTGGGGCCCAAAAGGTATCTTTACAAGTTCGGGAGCTAATCGTCGATTTTTGAATATGGCATAGTAATCACATTTCGCACGACAGACACACATACATACGTACATACATACATACATACGTACACACATACGACGATTAGCATCCCCCCGGATGGAAGTGGCCATCATCGGGCACCGCCATCACATGAGAAGGAATTATATCGCCACGGGGTTGAATTATGTTGGTTGGTGGTTGGTGGTTGGTGGTTGGAAGCGCAATGGCGCAGCTCGAGATGCAGCTTGAGAGCCTTGGACAGCGTTTATTATACGCTGTCGCTGGCGCGCCCTTATGACACATCATGTGGCAACAGAAATTTGTGTGTATATCGACAACGCGTGTGCTACAAAACAACATGTACACAACGAATGTCCAAATACGGTACCCTTGCTGCTGTACATATCGTACGAAATATATAAAAAAAAGCTTGCAGCTAATTATATGATATAATTGTATACTGATTCTTTCCCAAAGCCGCCTTTTTTCACCGTTATCACACCACGCACCGCCGTGATGGTGACGTCACACTGACTTCACCATCAAAAGCATCCCGTACGGCATTCCGTACACGTAACGGCGACTTAGCGGCAATTAGAGGTCGTGGCGTCTGCCGGTTCAGGTGAAGGGCGGAAATAACGGAGCGTATTTTTACGGACGAAAGTCCTCGCCTCCAGAGCTATGCGTGTACCCCTGCTCCTGCACTACCATTCAAGGGGCCCCCCGCCAGTCGCCGAGTGAGAATTGACAAGTCCATGCCGTCCTGCGAGTGTGTGCGTCCTCGCGTGTGTGTGTATGCGTATGTCGTACAAGGTCTGGTCGGCAGCCCCGGCGGAAATATGGGGATAGCGCGGGGAATCGTTCTCGGGTAGAACGGGGCCAACATCCCTCTTGAGAGCTTCACACGCCGCTGTACCGGCAGGGTAAATTCAGCGTACAACACCGATAGTACGGCACCTCAGTACGGTATTAACTTGGGTACGGCATTAACTCTACAATCAACTTTTGGGCTCCCTCTGCATGCCGCAGCATGCTAGCACTTCCACTCGAGGACTGAGGACCGTACGGCACAAAGCGATAGCGGCGGTGGGTGCGGCGGCGGCGGCGGCGGCGGGGTGTCGTATCGTACGGTGCGCGTTGGCGGGGGATGGGGGAAATGGGGATGAGGGGGCGGGAGGGAGGGCGGGAGGGTGCGAAGAAACACAGAGAGCGCAAACACATACACACACACGGCTGCTCGCAGCCCCAGCGGTCTAGCCTTCGCCGCCCACATCGTTGTTGACACCGCCGCACAGCGCACCCTCTGGCGGCTTGGGTCGCATGTTTCCCTTCTATGAACGACGTTTTTGACACGACACGACTTCTGGAGAACTCAGAAACCGATCGCCATTATCATTTAGCACCATCATCAGCATCAACATGCATCAACACCTTTTTTTATTGAAGACGGGGCAAAAAACAGTCACGATAAAGTAAGCATATGCAAACAGACAGCACTAAAGCAAGGGTAGATCCACATCGCGGCGGATGGCAAGCACTTAGTTTTTATCGTTTTTTCGGAAGGGATTGTTTGCAACTTCAGTAAAAAGCGACGCACGCACGCGACGAGACTGCAACGATAGCACTTTCAAATTTTCTCTTCTTTTAGTTACAGAAAGTCTCAGAAAGTGAAGGTCATCACTGTTAACAAGGGTTTCTAGGAGGTGAAGGTCGAATATGTGGGAAGATATCAGTCAGCGACTTTAGGGCGATTTAGGGCGACTTCGCCCCCCGTCCTGGTGCAAGGATGAGAAGCCCTTCTTCCGGCCGCAATACTACCGGCTCATCGACGTCGCCGCCGCGGAGAGTTCGATGTCAACGTAAGGTCGCGGCTGACGTCAAATGCCGCATCGCTTCCCAAATCGCTCGCTGACTATACTGACACAACGAGTCAAATCCTATTCAGTGTTCGTACCTTTGTACGATGTCATCACCACAGCCCGCACCAGTCTGTTTTGGCCCGTCATGCACTCGCAGCTCATCAAGAACATATACACGCACACATACGTATACACACATACATACATACATACATACATGCAAACTCAGTGCGTGCGCGCCAGCACCATTCCGCCCTCAATTAATGCCGTACAACTGGAAAGCCTTCTCCTCTGACCGCGCCTTCTTCATAACATTACAAAGGCGTTTCGTACCGCCTCCGCGTTCCGTTAATCGCGCGTATATGAAACATGGCTATCGATCCGCCGTCAACGTTCCGTTTCGTGTGATCGCATGATCATCGTAGTATCAGTAGTAGTCGTCGGGATGGTAGCGACCCATCGGGATGCATGCAGCGTCAGAACACACTGAAGAGGATATAATTAGATTATATGTGTGCAAGAGAACTTCGGAGAGATTTCGTCTCTTAGATTCCCTCTAGTTCTTAGGTCACCAACCAAAACGTTCTTCCTTACTGATACGCCCGCGGGTTTTCGGCGTACAACACACGGCCCCAGCACTTGACGATCTCCACGAACGGACCGTAGCCCTTGCCGGCCGTTTCGAGGCGGTTCGCGGTGATGAGAATACCCTGGGATACCTTGAGCGCCTCAGGCAGGTTGTTGACATCTGCCGTCGGGGGAGGATTCTGGTTGATGCCGCTCTTGACAGCGGGGATGTCAATCCTGAGCTCCGAGCCGCATGGGACTCTATTGCTCGTGACGTTGTAGATGACGGGGCCGATGGCGCTCTCCGGGAAGCTCCCGGTGGGCTTACCCGTCCACTTAATCAGTTGGACCTGGGCAGAAGGGCGGGCGGTGGAGGAGGAGGGCGGTGGAGAAAGGGGGGCAAAGGCGGGAGGGAAGGCACATGGTCAGTGGAGAGGTGGAGAGGTGGAGAGGTGGAGAGGTGGAGAGGTGGAGTGGTGGAGAGGTGGAGAGGTGGAGAGGTGGAGAGGTGGAGAGGTGGAGAGGTGGAGAGGTGGAGAGGTGGAGAGGTGGAGAGGTGGAGAGGTGGAGAGGTGGAGAGGTGGAGAGGTGGAGAGGTGGAGAGGTGGAGAGGTGGAGAGGTGGAGAGGTGGAGAGGTGGAGAGGTGGAGAGAGGGGGACTCCAGCCAAAAAAGTTTCAAGGGGTGGACGTGATGCTGTAGCAGACACCCAAGTGATGATATTGATGACGATTGTAATGCTGGTAAAATTCTCTCAGCCCCGGAGCCAACAAGTCCGACAAGACCCATATGTCCATATTTATACGTGCACACACACACACACACACACACACACACACACACACACAGACACACACACACACAGACACACAGACACACAGACACACAGACACACAGACACACAGACACACAGACACACAGACACACAGACACACAGACACACAGACACACAGACACACAGACACACAGACACACGCATACACGAATGAATATTTTCACAACGGCTTTGCACGGAATTTCCTACGGAATTGGACGACTTTGCGTACGGCCCTGTACGGCCGTGTACGGCCGTGTCTAGCTACTCAGCAGCTCACCAGCTGGATGTTGGGGTTCTTGACCTGCTTGATGGTCAGCGCGGTCAGCTGCACGGGGTCCTTGAAGAACAACGCCACGCTCAGCTGGTTCGCGGTTGCCTTCCAAGCCCGGTTGCAGTTGGCGCAGCGGTCAGGGCAAGGTGCCTTCCGGCGGAAGACCTGTTGCAAAGCACGAGCGACGGGAGGGCGAGAGGACGGGAGGCGCGCAGGAGGAACTCTGAATAATGAAGATTTTATAGGATCAGAAAGTCATCATGCAAATAGTGCTGAAATTGCAAGAGCACAAAGGGGGGCAGCAGCCGTAGTGCATGCACTCTTCTCTTCCGCGATTTGTTACCGTCCAGTACATACATATGGTGCCACAGGGGCCCCCCCCCCTTTCATCATCTAGCGAGTCCGCGTGCCAGCGTGTTAGCTACCTACCAGCTGGAGTGCAGACTTAGGCGTCAACTGATCGCGGAAGTCGTCGTCGTCGTACCAGACCAGAGACCTGGGGGTAGGGGCACATCACCAGTCAACGGTTAACTGTCAACTGTCAACTTCTGGCGTGGTTTTTGCGTCGATCGTTTTTGCGTCGAAGTACGAGGTATATATAGTCCGGGCCCCCCCACTCGTTCAGTTATGGATGTCTACACTGTGGAGGAGGGAAAGGCGGCGGCGGCGGCGCTTGCGTGCCGAAAGGAAGTTGACGTACAGTCCATGCACGAATGCCCCGGACAAGGTGACTGTACATGCGTCATTACACACGCACATTCGTACATATATGCACGTGCGGTAAAACGCAATGCACACTGCGAACAAATCCACACTGAAGCCTCCTGAATTAGGATATGTATGACAACCGGAGCGGTACGGCACGCCACACATGCGTCCGTACCGTGTCTTGCCGCGAGCTCCCATGGGCAAGATACTCTCGAAGTAGGTGATTGGAGCCACCGGCAGCGGCGGCGATGGCACCGGAGGCCGGGTTAATGAGGGTGTGAGGGGGTTGGGTTGGGCTGGCGGCGGTGGTGACGGCGGGGGTGGTGACGGCGGGGGTGGTGACGGCGGCGGCGGCGACGGCAGTGAGGGAGGCGGCGGCGACGGCGGCGGTGGTGATGGCGGCGGCGACGGCGGCGGTGGTGATGGCGGCGGTGACGGCGGCGAGTTCGGCGGCTTCGGCGACGACCGTGGGGACTTAGGGGGGCTCGGGGACTGCTTGGGGGCCCGAGGTGGCGATGATGGCCGCCGGCCCGGCTGTGGCGGCTTCGGCGGCGACCGGGCTGGTGGCGGGTAGGTGACGGTGGCGGTCTGCAGGAAACGCCGTACAATCTCTTCCGTGCCGGCAGCGGCGTCGGTGGCGGCCTGCAGTACATTGTCCAGCGTGTGCTGCTGGTCCAGGAGAGACAGAGAGCTGCCCTGCGAGGGAGCGGTGTAGGCACCTGTACGGCAGATTACGGCACAGGAGTGTGTGGGGTTGAGTGTGTGAGGAAAGGAGCTGTACAGGCCTTATTGAAGTTCAACTACACGGTGATGGTGGTTGTGGTGTCTTCAGGTACAAAGCGGCGGCAGCCGAACGGCTCAACTGTCAACTGTTTTATAATTATAATAGTTGCCTTAATAGAGATGAAACTGACAACTTTGGCATTTCTGCTCTAAGGAAGCCGCGCACCGTTTGCGAAGTCGCGGATCAGCTTTGCAAGCAAAGAACTCCACAGCGGCTGCTCGCCATCCTGCCAGCTGTAACCCAGCCACACAACAGCTCCTGAGATGCCAGCCTTGCCAAAGGCCTGCATCGAAGAGCGAAAGGTATTAAAAAATGCGTGCGGTTCGTAAAGTTAAGCCGACTTGGCTTCGACAACAGATTGGATAGCCTGAGCGCGACTGGACAACGAGCAGCTGAAGAAATCAGTAATAATGGCTAACTATCAGGCCTTTAAAAAAAACTGCGAAGATTCGCGGACCGTACCTGAGCTACAACTTTGCCATTGTCGCCCTCCACCGTGTACAAAGGAATTGACGTTGATGACTCGTCCTGGTGTTGGCATGCAGAGTAGGAAGAAATGACGCGTGCGTTTTCCAACGTCGCCGGCCATGCATCTTCAGTCTCCGGAAGGAACTGGAGCGCCGCGGAGCCCAGAACCGGCTGGCCGATAGCGACCATATCGTTAGAGCCCATCGAAAGACATGATTCCCATTCGCCTGCGTTAATAAAATACATATTTCAAGGTCTGAGATGGAAGCATGCAGGTGCGAACTTTTAATGCGCCCGAATAGCTGGGCCGCCCGACAAAGTAGACCAGAAGTAGGATGGAACATAAAACATGATACAGTAAAGGACAGGTAATCGTGGCTAATCGTGGCCAAGAGTCTCCACCAGTTTTCGCTGTGCAACATCTTACCTGTGTATCCCATAGCCTTGGCGACGAACTGCGGAACAGACTCGCCCCGGTTGCTGCTCGAGTCAAGCAAGACGACAAGGCCGCCATTTGCGACGAAAGACGCAATCGCGTCCATATCTTCGGCCGAACTGTAAGGAGCTGGCCCGTTTTGCGCTGGAATTACGTAGGCACTAGGTGTCTTGTCTCCAGAAAGGTTAGGCTGTTCGTCCTCAGACCTTTCTACATTGAATCCCAGCGCCTCAAGCTGCTGAGCAAGCTTATAGGTGCTGCCATCCCAGTTATGGTTCAACACGTCCTTCGCCTCGCTCATGTACACCGACACAGTCGTAGACGTGGCATGATAAAAGCAGAGTCCACATACCAAGGACAATAGGAGGAAATGAGACATGGCGCCCGGAGCAACGGGCTTGAAGGGTGGCATTCGACCAAATTGCGACTTGCTGTCAAGTTAGGTCGGCTGATATGTCCTGACTTGAAAATTGATTATATACGAATATCAGAGCTGGAAGAATTGCTCCAGCAGTCTTGCAAGAAGCTCGCTGGCTATCTTCAACAGCGATGCGCCTGATCATACAGGTGGCAGAGTAGTTGGATCGCTAATAATCTGGTGTCCGGGGCACTTAGGTGTGAGTACCACACCGGAGACAACAGTGTGTGTTCCACACAACGTATTTAAGCTCAAAGCAGCATGAAAGATTACGACAGCGCGATATACGGCACCACGCAGCCTTTCCAGTGAACTCGCTCGACACACGACCGGTTATGCTACCAATCTTGGAGCCATGCGGAAGAATAATAAAAATAATATTTCGACTTTTCATAGGATGCTTACAATTTGCCTGAGAAGGTTCGCCCCGTCGGGCGGGCTGCGCGGTTTGTCATCGCCCACCGCAATTTATCACAGTACGTTGCATTGCTAGCAAATCCATCTCAAAGTCACTTCTATATTATATTTACTTGCGAAAGATTTATGCAATGGTGGCTCATAATTTATCATTCCCGATCCAGCTTTGCAAGGGTCTTGATGCCTTATGCTGCTTCCAGTTCCCAAACAATCATAAGCTATAAGACCTGATGTCCATATACTCAAAGATGATATTCGAGCTTGGGCGCTTCCGTTGTTCAAGCTTTTCGCAACACTACCGTTGCTCCCATATTACCGACAACAGTTATTAGAATTCCTTTTTAGCCAAAATAATGCCACAGTATGCTTTTTCTGGCAGTGGAATGCGGCTTGCGCAAGAGTTATTCCATTTCTAATCGACAGCTTGAGCCGTTCCGGGTTCTTGCTTTGTGTCCTGTGCATGTGCAACTGAAATCACTGGTGTATGCAAAGCAACACAAATGGATTTTAAGGTGCTTTAAGGTGCACGTCGCCTGTGCGCAGAACAGGGCTCATCCTGCTCATCAGGGCTCACGCTTGGGCCCTAGGGTGCCACACGGCACCAATAGCAAGGTGTTGCTTAACCTTGACAACCCAAACCGTTCAACTCCAAACTCCATATTAGAAATGAAACGGATTGCAATTCGAGGCCCGGACGGCCCTCGCACTTCCCGACCGTTGACTTCGCTGCTCATTCTTCTACTTCGGACTCCCACACCTCTGTAAAATATAACCCAAAGCAATATCGGCCGTGCTACAAGCCAGGTGCTCTACCTAGGCCCGCTTGCTCAAGAACATGATCCCGTCAGAGCGGTTCTGCCGCAACGCTTGCCACAGGGATGTGTGGGTTAGGACATTCATTGTTAGATTAGGGTTGCTACAGACATGCAAAACGCCCTTCGTATTTTATTCCGTACCCGAGGTGCCCTTCCGTCTTCCCTGCCCTCCAATTGCTCACTCGCCCCTGAACGCATTCTCCCCCCTCCCCCCCTTTGACCCAGCAGCCCTGCCGCACGGCCCAAATCCCTGATGATGCTGATGGCCGGTTCGCCGTGGAGAAGGGTCCAGATGCCTGGTCTGACTTCCTTTTGGCGAAGGTACTTTTTACTTTGAGTCACAGGACCTGTTGCGGATAGATCGCTGATGTTGCCAGTTCGAATTTGGGCGACGGGCGGTCTACGTTACTGTACAGCGTACAGAGTACATAGGCGGCTATTTTAACGTACTCAAACTCGCGGCAGTCACTGAATGAGGATTGGCAGTCGGCTTTTCATGGTGATCTTTTTGTCATATTTGCTTTGCATCCCTAGGTTTAGCTAAGATGTATCTAATCAGGAGAAGGCTTGGGCGTTCCTACTGCAGTCAGGATTGCTTGCCAACGTCTTCCTACCTCCTTCAAATGCCGCCAGCTGGCTTTTCGATCGACTTTAGTAGGGCGGCACGTCTTGAAACAGACCAAGTCCTGGAGTAGGCCTAATCCTCTTAGATCTTCTTCGGGATTTCATTCGGATTTCAAACAAAACTGCGCCGGATACAAGGCTAATGCTGCCCTTAGCAAAGCAAACCGCTAAATGCAGCTCCCCTTGATAATAACTAGATACACCTCAGCTATGCAGATTGTGATACAATTTAATACTATGTGTTAGATGAACAATCTTTTCTAGGAAACCTTTACAGAAGTAGCAGCAACAGCAACAGCAACAGGCATTCCAAGAATGAGAGCTGCAATAAGAAGCTTCCACCAGGATTGATTTAAACTGAAAATTTAAAGCTAAATTTTCATTTCGCAGAAAAGGGGTTGTAGCTTAGCATTGGCGAAAGTCCATCACTATGAAAGATGGCCGCAACGCGACTCGAAGGTAGAAGAAAACCATGCATATTGCGCTTGTGAGGTACATGCAAGCAAGCATAAGTACGCCTTCTTTTGTATGACGTCCTTGTACAAAAAACCCATCTTTCGGCATGCATGGAATTTACGGTTGGTCGTAATGAACTTCAACATAATGTAGGTAATAGTACAAATTAAAAGCCTACTTTAATCTCACATGTCAAGCTATTAAGCTGTTAAGCTATTCTGTGTAATGCAGATATGTATCGCATGTGCCGATGATGTTCGGAAATTCGCCCCGACGAACGGTTAGGTGCGAACGGCGCTCCAGCTGATGCATAATCTTATCTCCGTTATACCAATAGGCCTCTCATTATTTTAATAGACACATTGATAGTTTTTCCACACCTTTATTTGTCGCATAAAGGTACGTCTTTCGTCAGACAAGGCACATCTTTGCGTCGTCGGGCTGGCCGTACCTTAACGAAACCCATTTTTGCAAGGGTGAGACAGGACATGCATCATATGTGTACCGAAATCACAAGTGAATCTTTCCGTAAGGATTAATTTGTCCTGGTTGCGACAAAGCTTTGAGCTCCGTTCTAGAGCCGTCCTGCTCAGCGAGCGCTCAGCCTGATGATTCGCACAGATGTCTACGGCGTTAAACATTAAACAAAAGAGAAAGCAGTTAAACAAAAATGCCTTGCCAAAAGTAGTATGTCTGGCATTTCCGTATGGTTAGTAATCCAAGAGGAAGTGTTAGAGGCACATTGAAGGACTCTGAGTGTTGCAGGAAATATTGGCGTTACTGGTGTTAATGTTTGTGCATAGCTGTGGATGCTTCTTTTATTTATCTATGGGAAAAGCTGTACGGATGATCCGTTCCTTGCCTGCTCCTGCGCGGTCGTTAAAGGTTCATGCAAACGACAGCAGAATGTCAAATTTTGATTTTTGTATAAACGTTATTCCAAAATAGGGATAAGCCACGAGGGCGGGCTTCATCGTAGCGCAACGCAGGGCTATGCGCCTTCTGATTGAATTTGGTGGAGATAAACATCCTTTCCGTGCTTGCACATAGCGCCCCACGCGGCAACGCTTACTGTTACGTTTGGGCCACAGACATCTTCAATGCCTGTCTAGTTTGTCCTCACGTCAGACTACGCCGTATTTTGCGGGCTCCCGTATCGGATGGCAGAGTGTAACTCCGTACGAAGACCGAATGAGCAATGGTTGTATCGCGTTGCAAGCGTCAAGAAGGATCCTGCTAATTCCGACGCTATAAGCATTCAGCCGTCTGATCAAGGCGCGACTTCCCGTCGCCCGTCAGCGAAGGCGATGCGGCTACGTTAGGAGCCCCGTCCGATGCACATTCCAAACTACAATTTTTTTTCTATTACTTATTACTATTTATACCAATCTTAAGGGATGACTATTGCTGATGGTTACCGATAAGGGCTTTTAGGCGGGATCCAACGTGCTTTCAGGCAAACCAGCATCAAGCTCTCGCACCTAAGTCCTTATGCAACATGAACATCCTTCTAACATTTTGTAATTGGAAATCAATCACTCCCCGTTGCGCCTTTCGTACCCTGTTCCATCGTCGTGGCGGGCGCGTCTCGCCATGTCTCACGGAGCAACAAGGGCGCTTGTGAAATTTGGGGCAGCAAGCGCGCTCGTATATCAGCCATGACGAGCTAATGAATGAAGGAAAGCGAGCGGTCTAAGAAATCTTCGGAAGAAGAGTAGGGGCGGGCGCTTTTCCCGCGGGCGAGTGCTGGCGTATAGGGAGATTTACGCCGAAGATTTCACGCGATTGACATTCGCCGAACGAAGTCACGTAACCATGCCACCACACACACACACACCCGTTCAAATCTTCCACGCATTACAAACAACACAAACACATCTCTTAGCGTTCTCCCGCTCTTCACCTCCCAACTCCCAACTCCCCCTGCGGCACCATCACGCACAGCATTCCTTGACGTGTAGCGCTGGGCTGCGATTGCAATTGCCATACCAGCATGTGCCACGCTCCCATCGGACCTCCTTCGCTTTACTTGTACCGCAGAGCGTTCATTTCTGCTCCCCTAATTTTATCCCTCGCACTTGGCGACTGATGTTTTCACGTAATGGGTGTAAGTTTGTATGTCGTGTGGTTGGGGCAGCGGCAGGAGTGTACTTGTTTATGTAAGGAAAATGCAGACGGCTCAGGACGTTGTGGGTCTCGGGGGTCGAGGTAGAGCTGGTGTTTGTGTTTGTGTTTGGGTTTGTGTTTGGGTTTGTGTTTGGGTTTGTGTTTGGGTTTGGGTTTGTGTTTGGGTTTGGGTTTGGGTTTGGGTTTGGGTTTGGGTTTGGGTTTGGGTTTGGGTTTGGGTTTGGGTTTGGGTTAGGGTTAGGGTTTGGGTTTGGGTTTGTGTTTGTGTTTGTGTTTGTGTTTGTGTTTGTGTTTGGGTTTGGGTTTGGGTTTGGGTTTGGGTTTGGGGGTTTGGGGGTTTGGGGGTTTGGGGGTTTGGGGGTTTGTGTGTTTGTGTGTTTGTGTTTGTGTTTGTGTTTGTGTTGGCAA
>NW_003307567.1:1140940-1150038 GCF_000143455.1 Volvox carteri f. nagariensis | reverse complement strand
AAACACAAACACAAACACAAACACAAACACAAACACAAACACAAACACAAACACAAACACAAACACAAACACAAACACAAACACAAACACAAACACAAACACAAACACAAACACAAACACAAACACAAACACAAACACAAACACAAACACAAACACAAACACAAACACAAACACAAACACACGCAGCAAATACAATAGCACCCAAGCGAGTGAACATCTGTTTGGTAGAAATTTGGGGAACAGGGGTTCTATGTACTGTCCTACGTGCGCACGTAAGTATGTACGTTTATAAGATTGAGCAGCGCAAAACGGTGCGGAAACGAACGCCCCGGCTTCGTTTTGCACCAGGTAGGCATCCGGGGAGCACGGAAGGGGGGTAAGGGGGTAAGCAGGAGGCAGGGCCTTGCCGGGGCCAGGGGGAGGGGGCGGATACGGCAGTCCGGTTTCCCTTAGGTCACCGGAGGACTGGGACATCGTTCAGAGAGGCGAACAGAGAATACTCGTCGCGGTGCGGCCCGGCTCGGCTGCCGGTAAAGGAAGGGGGGGAAAAGGCAATAAGCAATTAAGGGCATGTAGAATGCTAACAACATGCGCTCACCCCAAACAAGCAGCATGTACATACAGCTCTGACAACCCGTGGCGCTGTATGCGCACACATACATACATACATACATACTTGCGAGCTGACCAGGAACTACGTTGAGGCGCCGTTGATCCGCTAGATTTGGTTGGATGCTGGTGGTGAGTTGCTGAACCCAACGAATACATTCTGAAATCGGATGGGGTGAACGGATTAGGGTGCCCCTCTAGCAGGGGAGAGCAGGGAACTGCCTCCAAGGGAAAGGGGGCCGCTGGTGAAGCTATACCACCCTGTAACAACATACATGTATGTGGCTCAGAGTGCACCGATTCGATGGCAAAGGCAGGTAAAATGACCCAGCAGTTGATGTATGCAAAGCAAAGCAAAGCAAAGGAAAGCAAAGGATGATTTAACGCGGAGGATTTCTGGACAGGAATGGAATATGTTTTGCGAACCCCTCGCTGATGCCTTCCCGCCCTTCAAAGCGAACGAAAGAGACAGCAAGGTAGGGTAACAGCAGGCGGAGTGACAGCAGGCAAACTGACAGCTTTCAGCGCAGGAACAGGCAGCAGAGTAACAGGCAGCAGAGTAACAGGCAGCGAAGCAACAACTCAGCAATTGCAAAATGTGTGATAAGCAACTGGCGGATGAAAGCGAAAAATTAAAATGAAAATAGGTTGATGATAGGAAAGAATTAATTTCAAATGACCGCCTACGTTAGCGGTAAAAGATTGGCACCGTAACACATGACAGCGGCCGACAACCCCGTTCACGCAACCATTTGGTTGGCACCAACAGAATGTTTTTTTATGTCTACAAGGAGTTACCAGACCATGCTGCGCAAAAAGGGCCGGAGCGACATTGCAGTGACTTGGAGAACCTGTCGTGTAGTGTAGTGCTGCCATGGCACACACGCATGGCAGACAGACGCCACATAACGACGAGAAGTAATACCCGCCGGGGCCGCTGCCACACCCCCCTGTGTCAGCAACCCCTCCCCCTCCCCCTCCCCCTTGCCTTTAACCCGGCCCCGGGCCAGACAGCCCAAATACACAGCAAGAAGTGTCGCACTTCCTCCCTTTCTGTCCAGGAGCCCTTCCAGGTTTGTATGTAGTTGACGAGGAGATAGACCTCTCGGGCTCGGCAAGCGGCCAGGTGAACACAGGGGCCACGAAGACAATTGCCACAATAAGTGTATTCCGGCAGGGATACATTCAGCCACAGGTCAAGTCCAACATGTGTCACTCGCTGTCGCTATGAGCCCTGCATTTCAACACATTCGGCCCCCAAACCCAAACCCCGAACCCCAAACCCCAAACCCCAAACCCCGAACCCCAAACCCCAAACCCCGAACCCCGAACCCCGAACCCCGAACCCCCGAACACCGTGGACGTCCACGGGGACTCTAGACTAGGCCAGGCTCGCAGTGCGTGTGACACCAGGGGAAGAAGGGAGGGGGGGACGGGGGGAAGGTGGGATTATTGAGTTGACCGCGCATCAATAACGTCAAAAGCTTCATTCACTTAGCTAGCGTTTTATTAAGTTGCAGTATGAGGTGGGGAGGATGAGGTGGGGAGGATTGGAGTGGTTTGCGAGGCGCTGGTAGTGGTGGTGCTTTGTGGTGCATTGCCTTTGTGTATTTGGCGTATACTCGTGTCTTCGGCGGTAATTGAGATGCGGCGTATGGGTAGCAGTTAATACGCGCGCGCTGTGAGAGTGTGTGTTGCGTGTGTTGCGTGTGTGTGTGTGTGTGTATATGTGTGTGTATGTGTGTGTATGTGTGTGTATGTGTGTGTATGTGTGTGTGTTTGGTGTCCGAGTTTTAGGTGCTGTTTCCGTAGGTTGTACTGCTGTGGCACTCTGCAGATGCCATCGTGTGTAGATGTCGTGTTGCTAATCGAGGTGGTATTGGTGTTGGTATTGTGGTGTTGGTGTTGATGCGCCATATCGTTTGTCTGATTCCTGTATGACTAGATGAGATGCGGTATGGGTCATTATTCGCCGCTACTTCTTCGCCCCGGGGGCAAGCGCGACGAGTTAGGGAAAATGAGTGATCCGTTTTTCGATCTTCGCGGCTTCCTTAATCCTGGTTAGCTAACCTGTATTTCTCATGCGATATTCCTTTAATAATATAATGTAAAGCGACAAACTATAAAATGATAAAATGATAAAGCGAGGCCCAAACCTCGGGATACCGAGTATTACGGCACAGAGGCGAGAGGGGATTCTCGCGGAGCAGTCCGTTTTCATGTCGGCCTGCGCGGTTGAGGCCGACATTCCACCTAATAATCATTGCGCGTGGATAACTGATACTAATAAATGGTATGCGCGCATGTATGAGATCGCGACAAGGCGGGCAAGTCCAAAGGGGGATCAGGTCGAAAAAGATGGAGGTGCGGACGGACAACTCCCCTTCGGCGCCCGCCTTGCATGTGATGCAGCGCTACATGCAACTTGCAATCAACAATAATGCGCTACTGCTCTAAACCTAACAAAAGAAAAACATGCGGTCTTTGACACTATACTTTAAAGGATTGAATAACACGATTTTGCGGAACTGTACTTCACCTGTTGAGCTGCTATGTGCGCCGTACGGCGTCGATTGGTCTGAACTCAAGCAAAGAATTCAGATTTCTCAGTAAGCTGCCACAAAAATGCGGCGCGTTCAAAAGATATTAAATATTTGTAAATACCTTCATAAAAATTGTTTTCAGGGAAGCCTAAAACGCATGGCTACGGACAAGAAGTCCCGTAGAGAAAGTGCTTGTGGCCTTGCGGCAGTGAGGTCGTTCCCCTTTTGTCAAGTTTTAAACTCTAGGACTCTAAACTCTCAACTCCCCGTATCTCAATCCACGGTAGGCCCATTTCTTTACAGCGGTCAGCAGGCAGTGGCCAAAACAGGCAACAAGGGCCAGCAGATATCAGAGAGCGTAGTTAGTTGGTAGCGGCCGCGGTCGAACCAGTACACCAGAGGGGGCCCATCCTCTCCTCCTGCGGCCAGAGAGCGACACACCCTTAGGCGCATCGTTAGATATAACATAAAGAGACGATACATGTGTGAATGGCTTGTGTTTTCAGCCGGCCAGACGAAAAGATCGTGTTACCGCACCCCTGCATGGTGATGGAGATTGGTGAAGTCCGTCTTTACGGGGCTTCTATAAAAAACACGTACAAGTCTTCTTTCCCCCCTCTATATCAAATCATGTTTGAAATGGCGTAGACGCGCCTGCAGCGGAGTTTGTGATGATGATGATGCAGTTTTTCCTTTCCTTTAAGGGGGTGAACGGGTCTCGAACTGGTGGTCTTCTTAAAACGGAAAACGGGGACGTTTTAAAACAACACGGACACCGGCACGCCGTCATGTCGCGGAGTAGTGAGGGCACGTCGCCATGCGGTGGTATGGTCAATGCAGCAAAGGGGGAGGGGGGTCGACGTCAGGGCCATCCATTTCCTTCCCCTCTTTTTTATTTACAAAAAGGGAGGTTGACAGCAAAAGAAGAGTGGGGAAGCAGTGCGACAAGAAACGCGACAGACAGACAGACAGACAGACAGACAGACAGACAGACAGACAGACAGACAGACAGACAGACAGACAGACAGACAGACAGACACATACACGCATTTTTGGTGGTGGCCACACACACACATAAACATATATACATACATACACACGGACAGTGAGGTGTCAGTGGCCAGTGTCAGGCCCAATTCGATGATACACACGTCTACAAATAAATATACATACATACATACACACGCACGACACGACCCCCCACCCCACAAGAGGATTCCTACTCTCTAACGCCTTCCTGTTCCCCTTAATGAACAACACATAATTATGTCGCGCCGTCCGTTTGTTTGTATGTATGTATGTCCGTCCATGTGTACATTCATCCGCGCGACGCGTTCACTCCCCCCCCCATACACACGACACACACGACACACACACACACACAAACACAAACCGGGGTCACAAAACACATCACACCGCACAAGCATCGACTTCGCCGCGACTGCGGCTGCGACTGATGGCTTTTCTCCACATACACAGCACAACACAGCATTACACTACACCAGCATACCGCCCAGCTTTTCACCCAAACCCAAAAACTAATATACCAACCAAACGACCAACCATCTAACCAACTAACCGACAAGCGGCGGAGTGCAGGCGCTAACTCCCTAAAGGCCTTATGTTTATTACTTTTACGTCAACCACCATCCTCAACGACCCATCTCCGCCTTTCTTAGGTTGCCGTACACAATGCTTTTTCAAAACCCCTTGGATTCCTGGCAAACGTCAGGACCCTCACTCAGTTACAAAGTCGTTTCAAACCGCAAAACCCATTTCTCTGTCCCCTCCCCTCCCGTTCCGTTCCCCCTCATTCCGGTGTGCTCCCATTCACCAACTGCATGTCGTACGGAAACACCACTTAACCAACGCATCTAACGAAATTTCGCGTCACAACAGCTGAATACCGTTGGCCTAGGGCCCGTACCTAGACCCACCTAGGGCTTCTAACTCATCGGGGTCACGTTTGTAGCCGTCGTGCTACTGCTACTGCTGTTGTTGTTGTTGTTGCTCGTCCCTGCCGCCAAACTTGGCTTTCAGGTTCTTACCAAACTGCCATAGCAGGCTTTGGTTGCCGCCGCCGCCGCCGCCGCCGCCGCGCTGCGGACTGCCATGGCGGACCCCTCCAGCGGCACCTCCCGCCGCCACCGCGGCCCCTCCGCCGCCGCCGCCGCTGCTGCTACTGCTGCTACCACCCGCGAGGAAGCTGTGTACGATACCGCCGCCGCCGTGACCAGGTGTTCCTCGCGACGAGTAGGTGCCGTTGGCGGCGGCGGCGGCGGCGGCAGTGGGGGTGGGAGTGCAGGCGGCGGTGGCCGGGGGGTTGACGGACCCGCCGCCTCCAAAGCCCAGCGCGCTACTAAGACCGCTGATCGGGCTCATGACGGTAACGCCGCCGCCGCCACCTCCGCCGCCGCCGCCGCCGCCGCCAGCTGCCGTCGCTACTTGATGCCCTCCTTGCAGCTGGAACTGCAGGTGCCGTATGGCGTAGTCCTTGTCCGCCAAAACGGTATCCTTGAAGCATTCATGTCATCGTTTGGGTTTTGTTTTTTAGGGTTTTACGCATTCACGATGACGGCGATGATGATAAATTATCCGTTCGTAAGTTGATCCGTTCGTAATTTCCGTTCATTCACGCGTTCAGCAGAAGCCAGCCATCCGTACATGCGCCGTACACGATAACGCCGTACGCCGTCACGTGGGACGAGGACCAGGAAGGAGGTGGGCGGCCGGGCAGGCGGCGGGGGGGGCCGAGTATGTATGTATGCATGTATGTATGTATGTATATATGTATGTATGTATATATGACTTAGATTACACTGTGGGCCGCGAGAGCCGGTTGCCGAAGCCGAAACACAGCGCAAGGGTCGGGAGCACACAGCTGCACCTGGTGCTGTTGGGGATGGGGAAACGTATGCAAAGAGCTAGGAACTCCATGTCGAGAGGGGAAAGCGGGGGGGGGAAGATGGATTGCGTATCGCAACGCACCTATACATAGCAGCTATATCGTCCTCTCCGTGCATCGTACATTCATCATGTCATAATCATGTGGGGCTGGTCGTACGTTCATTGCCGTACCTGCGCAGCGTACTTTTGCATCGTCTGATCCAACTTGTTGCTGAGCTTGTCGTTCATGTACTGCTTCTCGGCCAACTGCTGTACGAGACCGTCCAGCCGCGACGCCATCGCCTCGCTCAGCAAGCCGTACTGCCGTACACGTAGGTATTTTAATGGACGCGACGCAAGCACAAGCGCCATGACACATAGCGTGCCAGCATGAAAAGGGAATTCACGTCACTGCAACTGTGTTAGATTGTTTGATGTGTGTACAATAATTTGTATTGTGTTTTATCCCCGCAGACGAGGGGGGAGGGGGGAGGCAGCCGGGCTACCAAACGCAAAGTATGATTATAAGTAAAACCTCGGACTACAACTCGATTGCAAGTGGTGCATGCCCTAGCAATTTCGAGTCGAATTACCATGAAGGACTCCTCACACGGAAGGCCGTACAATACCGTACAGTGCCGTACCTGCTCCAGAACCTGAGCCGTTTCTGCCTCTATGGTTCGACTGCTGCGCAACTCGGCCCTCAGCTCGTTACACAGCCCCACGGCCTCCAGCAATAATTCCTGCACGTGCTGTTGTTGTTGTTGTTGTTGTTGTTGTTGTTGTTGTTGTTGTTGTTGCTGCTGCTGCTGAAGATGATGATGATGATGATAATGATGATGTTGATTTCGTTGCTGCTGGTGATGCTGGTGATGCTGGTGGGTCAGTAGCGCTTGCGTTGCGGTAGGACAATCCTGTGCCGAAACCGCCACCTGGCCGTTGGCGGTTGAAGCTGCCATACCAGCCGCGTGCGCCAGCGCTACAGCCGGCATTGGTGGCGGCGGCGCCGCGGCCGCGGGCTGTAGCCTGACTTGACCGCCAGGTCCAACCACCAGCTGGTCAAACGGTGTTACCGCTGCCGACGCCGGCGGCAACGCCGCCACCGATGCGTACGGCAGCGACAGCGGGAGCAAGCCCTCAGGAAGCAAGGCCGCGGCAGCAGCAGCGGCCGCGGCCGCGGCGGCGCCGCTGCCGCCAGCAGCGGCAGCGATCGAGGGCGGCGGAGCCGCCGCCACCGTCGCCGCCGCCGCCGCCGCGGCGGCTGCATCTCCGCTGCTACACGCCGCCGCCACCAGGCCCTCGAGGAGACGCTGTAGGGTATCTAGGCGGTCCGTACCGTACGACGTGCCCTACGATGTACGACATCGGACGTGTGGCCTGGGTTGGATTGAGGCGTGTGCGAATAGAGGACTACAAAAACAAAAAGACAGAACAAGAAGTAACAAGAGAACAGCATACATCAATTATGTCTGTCTGTCTGTATGTATGTATGTCTGTATGTCTGTATGTATGTATATACATATGTATGTATGTTCGTGCATAGCCCGCATGCAACACGATTAGCTACTAAGCAAATAAGGTGTCAGGACATTGCTACTGCGCCGGGAAGGGATGGAAGAGCTCTAGATGGCTCAAGGAGTTTGGATGTCGTACGCCTCTTCGGTGCTGACCAATACCAACGAACAAACCAAGAAACAAACAAACAAACATTCATACAGACGGACAACCTAGTATCATATGCCGGGAGACGGGAAGCAGCCGCCATTAATTGGTCCTTCAGCCTGCATATGAAATATAGCCCGTCTGTCTGTCTGTACTTATGTACACGTCCATCCGCCCTGTCCATCATATCTTCCCCCATCCCTCTAAGCGCCCCTACATATGCCGTACATTCGTACCGCGAGGCCATCCCCTCCACCCGCCGTACTGCCCCGCCGTACCGGCCCCGACGATACAGCGGCCACTGGCTGCGCAGCCCCAGTTCCGCCGCCGTAGCCGCCGCCGCCGCAGCCACCGCCGCCAGCGGACCCCGACGCGCCCGCGGCATCTAGTGCCGTACTAGCCGCTGCGTCGCTGCGGTCATCCGCCGCGTGCCCCCTCGACGCCGTCGGCGGAACCGCCGGTAGCACTTGCTGCTGCTGCTGCTGCTGCTGCTGCTGCTCCTGCTGCTGGTGATTCAATTCCTGCAATTTCTGCAACCTAGCCGCCAGGGCTGTGTGATGTCGTATCAGGTCACCTACGCCTAGAGACTCCTGGACGAAGGGGGGGGAGGGCGCAGACCATAAATGCCGCTGCAAGTAGGAAACTCAAATAAATGAACTGCCTGCCTGACTGACTGACTGACTGGCTGCCGGAAGGCGTCCAAAGAGTCCGAAACTGGCCCCAGTGAGTGAGTGGGTGAGTGAGTGAGCGAGCGAGTGAGCCCTAGGGGAGCGATGCCCTAGGACTCAGCGATGCATGGTTCCAGAAGAACGGGTAAGTCACAAACCAAACGCCAGTCCCAAGTTAGTGTGAGGTGGAGGTGGAGGTGGTGTGAGATCATCTTAAAATCTCCCCCCCCAAGGACGGGCCCCATAGAAAGCCTGAGCACCCGTCACGCACCGACACCCCCTAACATGCACACATATACACACACACGCCATCACACCCGCACCCGCACCCGCACCCGCACCCGCACCCGCACCCGCACCCGCACCCGCACCCGCATCTCATGCACCGCCGGGCTGCCGCCGTCGCCGCCCGGCGACCTCCGCCACCCTTCCACAGCTCCTGCCGCCGCCGCCGCCGCCGCCGCTGGAGCTGGAGCTGTTTCAACTGCCCCAATAGCCGATCCAGCTGCTGCCGTACCCGGGACCATACCCGACAGCAAATCGTGGAAGTAGGACATCTCCCCCGGAGAGCTGGCGGCGGCGGCGGCGGCTGCTGCTGGGGTGGAGGTAGGCGTGGTGGCGGCGAAGGAAGTCCCTCGCGGTGCCCCGTGCGCCGTTGCCGTTGCCGCAGCAGTAGCAGTAGCAGCGGAGACGCCGTCCCTACCCACAGCGCTGCTACCGCCGCCGCCGT
>NW_003307567.1:1136632-1140890 GCF_000143455.1 Volvox carteri f. nagariensis | reverse complement strand
CGCCGCCAGCGGAGGCGGCGGAAGGGTCATCTCCGCGGCGTTCCGCCGCTGCACCGCTGCCGCCATCCAGACCGAGGTGGTGATGTAGCGATGCTGGCGGCGGCGGCGGCGGCGGCGACGGCAGCGGCAGCACCCCCTCTGACGGGGGGGCCATGATGACCCACTCATCTCGCGCCTCAGCCTGGCAACGAGGGTAGCGGCAAGCGGGGGAAGGGGGGGGCAGGGGCAGGGGGATGGGGAGGGAGAGAGAGGGAGGGAGGTAGAGGGGGAGTCAGTGCACCAGTTAGGAAAGAGCTTCTCGCACGTAAAGAGTGCTCCCGCCAGAGTGCTCCCGCCCGTACAAATGTCCTGCCGGCCGCCACCCCTTCCCTCTCCCCCCCCTTGCACCACCTACTTCGCACAGCTGCGCACAACTCCAGCAGAGAAAACACAAGGGGCCGGCCCTCCCCCCCGAGCAAGGGGGCGCCCACCCCCCCAACCCCCCGAGCAAGCAGGCGACCCACCGGCGACGCCTCCTTATGCTCGTCCAGCAGCAGGACGCTGCACGTACTGGCGACGGAGCTCCCCGGCGGCGCATGCATAGACGACGACACTGCCGTACCGCCACCGCCACAGCCGCCCCCGATGAAGTGGGTTCCGACGGCTGAGGAGTAGAGCTGGTGTTGGTGGTTGTGGGGGTATTGGGGGTGATGGGGGTGCGGGTGCGGATAAGCGCCATCGCCAGGCAGGCCGCCGACGGCGGCGGCGCCGCGCGGAGGCGCAAGGGGAATGGCGGCGGACGCCGCCGCGAGCACAACCGACAACGGCGATATGAGCCCACCACCATTACCACCACCACCACCACCACTGCCGTCTGGAAGCCATCAGGTGGAGCCAGGGACCAGGGCACGACGAGGTGGGGAGTAAGATGCATGAGGTTAAGGAAGCGAGGGAGGAAGCTGCACGGCGAGGCACGCGATGCGCAGCGGGCAGGTATATATTCGGAAAGCGTGCGATAGGATGGGGGCCCGCGGCGATGGAAGTGCCGTACATGCCGTACACTCGGCAGTACGGCAAGGAGGAAGGGGAGCTAAAAAAACGCATCGGCAGAGCGGGCCATGGGCAAGGCCGGGATCAGGGGCGTACAGCATGCGTACGACAAGGTAGTTACGACAATCTAATATGCATGAACTGATGCAATGCCACCCCAAAAACGTTTAAGGGCTGACGGTGCCTCCGAAACTACCCGAGGAAGAATAAGGATAAGAGATAATTTTGAAGGTGGTACGACGGGAAAACGCGTTGGACCCACCTGCCGTACTACCATTCGCCGCCGCCGCCGCCGCTGCTGCTGTCGGCGCCATGGCTGTCGCCCGCGGCGGCGGCATCCCCGCAGGGCCCTCCTGGCCATGCCACTGCCGTTCCGCTGCGGTTGCCTGAATAGGAGTCACACCGCCAGGCAGTTCGGCGGAGTTTAATAATGCAGTAGCATCATTGGATGTCGTCGTACTAGAAGATGCTAATGCTACTGCCGCCGCCGCTGCTGCTCCAGTGACAATTGCAGTAGTAGAGGACGTCATTGAAGAGGGCGCCGACGCCGACCCGGCGGGTCGGTCGCCCCAGGCGGGTGCTGCCGTGTTGTGGGAGTTTTGGTCTTGTTGAGCCGGGTGGGAGCGACCAAAGGGTGACCCATGGTTCACCGCGCTGTAAACAGAACACGGATGCGACGACGGATGAATCGCGGCGGCGGCTGTGGCGGCCGGGGCGGCTGTGGAGAGAGTGTCTAGGGAGTCCGGTCGTTGCTGTAACCGTGACTGTGCGGTGGGAAGTGGTTGTGGTGGTTGCGGCGGTTGTTTCTGGTTGTCCCGATGCCGTTGTTGAATCTGCTGTCGCAGCTTTAGCGGCGCGAGGGCGATATCCCAGGCCAAGCTCGCCGCCTTGCTACACCGCCGCTTGCTGCCCTGCACCCGTCGGGCCTGATCTGCGGCCTGAACTTGACTGAAGTTAGACAAGGCTCCGAAACCATCCTGGGGTACGGCGGTAACAGCGCCGGCAGCTCCACCGCTGACGGCGGCGGCGGTGCCAGAGCCGTGCAGGTCCGTCACCGCTGCCTCTGCCGCCGCCGCCGGGTGGTTCTGGGAAAGGAGTTGGTCAGCGCGGTTGGCGGCGGCGGCGCCGCCGCTGCCGTCGTCGTCGTCCCCATCCGTCACCAAGCCCGCCGCCAGGGACTGAGACCTCCCCGCCGCCAACATCAGGATGTGGGGAGATAGAGGACCTCCGCTGCCGCCAGCCGCCGCCGTACTGCCAGGTGATGGCGGAAGCAGGACGGAGACCGGCGGCGGCGCCGCCGCCGCCGCCGTCGCAACGGCGGCCACAGGAACACCGCCGCTGGCGCTGTTCTGGGCTTGGGCGCTCAAGATCCGGAAGCTCGTCCACTTCGGCGTCTGATGCCAGCTGAAAGAGGAAGCGGACTTGCGTTGCAGACGGCGGTCCACGCCGCCACCGCCGCCATCTGCCGCCGCCGCCGCCGTCACAGGCGCTGCTGCCGCCTGGAGCTCCGACGCTGACGTCACCCCTGACGTCGCCTCGAAAAGCGGCTTCAGGGGATCTTCGTTCCCGACGGATGCCGTCGTACACGATGTTGTACCCGATGCGGCGGGAGCGGAGCCCTCCGCTGGCCCCGCCTCCGTCGCCGTAGTCAGCGATGAAACATCTGATTGTCGCTGCTGCTGTTGTTGTTGCTGCTGTGGCAACGGCGGCGGCGGATGATGATGGGGCCACGAGCTGCCGTACCCGCTGACGCCGCTGCTCTGAGGATGCGGTAGCAGCGACGCGGGCGCCGGCGGCGACAGCGAGAGCAGCTCTGGGGCACCGCCGTCGCCGCCGCCGCCAGTGGCGGCGGCGGTGACGGCGCCGCCGCCCGTCTCCAACAGGTCTGACGGCGCCATGTAACCAACTTGCTCGTACTGAAACCCATCGTCGCCGTTAAGGCGGTGATAGTCCTCGCTGTCGGCGTCGACGCCGCCGCCGTCAAAGGGCGGAGACGAATGTACGAGCAAGGGCTCCTCCGCGCCGCCAGCGGTGGCGGCGTTACTCCCACCCAGCGCCACAGCGGCCATCGGGGCGGTAAGGCCTGCGTCGGGGTCGGGAGACGCCGCGCGCTCGACGCTGTTCGCACCGGAACCACCGTGAAGTACCGCACCCCCGCCACCACCACCGCCGCCACCGCCGCCGCCACCGCCACCGCCACCGCCGCCGACACCGGCGAACTTTTCCTTCATGCCGCGCGCAATCATCTTTAGCACGCTGATACGACTGCTGGATTGCTGCGGCGGTGGCGGCGGCGGCTGTTGCTGCTGTTGCTGATGCGGCGTGCCGGCTTGCGCCGCCGTACCTGCGCCGGCGCCGCCGGCGCCTTGATAAGCTTGTGCGGCTGCGCCGCCGCCGCCGTGGCCGTTGGACCCGCCGACGGCGGCAGCGGATGCCGACCCCTCCCACGTCAATTCGTCCGCCAGCGCCGCCGCCTCCGCTTCCACCTCCTTCACAGCCACCATGTCACACACCACTCCACGTCAAATAAGAGGACACGCGAGCGGCCCACTTTATAATGTTTAAATTATAACACCAAACAACAGTGTCGTACATCCCGACTTCGCAGTAAGTAAAAACTTCGAAAGCCCTCCACCACGCAGCCCCTGGGCCCCCCATCATCATCACCCCCATCACCACCACCACCACCACCACCACCGCCACCACCACACTGCCGTTTTACTTACCTCCAGATACTCCCGCCTCAGCGTCGCCAGCCGTACGTCCGTAACGCCCTCAAAAGCGGATCCAAACGCGTGGCTGATGAGGCGGTTAGAGTCGTACGTGAGGGGGGCCATGGCCTGCAGCAGATCTAGGGCGTCCAGCACATCCGAGCAGCAGGAGAGCGCGGGAGAGAAGACCTCCAACAAAGCTAGGGCAGTCCTGAAAAAAAGGGGGTTTAGGGGTTTAGGGTTTGTGACACGGCAATGACACGGCATTGAAAGTTGACCGAAATTGCCGTCGTCCGAAGGCCGCTCAGGGTTTTAGACACGTACGGCATAACCCTGTGCTCCCTCCGTACAGTTGACGTACGGATCGAAGAAACTGAACCGCACTGATACACTAGCAGGCAGTATTGAGGTCAGCAAACCAGCTGCTAATGCCCACTAAATTCAAACCAAAAGGCTTTTCCCCTCCCCTCCCCTCCCCTCCCCTCCCCTCCCCTCCCCTCCCCTCCCCTCCCCTCCCC
>NW_003307567.1:1128014-1136582 GCF_000143455.1 Volvox carteri f. nagariensis | reverse complement strand
ACACTCTCAGGCACGCCTCAATAGGCAGGAAGTTGACAAAGACACACAAGAACCACTGCGCGTCCGTGTCCGTGTGTGTATGTCGGGGGAGAGAGGGTCCCCCGGGGCCGGGGGGAGGGAGAAGGGGTCATATACGGGGCCGAGCAGGGGCAGAGGTTGGAAAGCGATCGGCTAGCAGCTGGAGTCAAAGAGAAGAGAACGGGAGTGATAAATGAAAACACGGTACAAGTACGTATGTACGTATGTATTGTGTGTTTTACACAAGTGCATTACAGCCATCATTACCCGGGCCCCAACCGCAACACCCATTTCCCCCCCTTCACACACATACATACACACATACATACATGCGTACATACACACACATACATACCTGCACAAACACACACGACACGTCCGCCCCCAGCCCCTCCAAATGGGCCGCCAGCTGGGGGAAGTGCTCCGAAACCAGGCGCTTAAAAACCCGCTGATCCACCTGCGCGAATGTTTGCGAGCTTGGGTGCTTGTGTGGGTGTGTACGGCGAAGGAAGGTCGGGTGTACGGCATCAAACCACCTCAATGCTAGCACGCGATGGTGCTGCGGCACGGCTCCGTCCATGTGCAGCCTGCGCCTGAGGCGCATGTGTGCGGCTGTGCGCCCTGGGTGTGAGTCCGTGCACAACATCACCCGGATGGCGCCCGCCCCTCCCCCTGATGAGGGGTAGCCCTACCGGCGGCGGCGGTGGGGGTGCCTTGAGCCCGGAAGCTGAACCCGACATACATACAACCCCTCGCCACGGCCCTCCCTGAGAATACTAATCGGTGCGACCCGGAGGCCGTAAATGGCCCCAAACGCTGCCTGTTGCTGGTCTGTGTGTGTCGGTCTGCGTGTATGTATGTATGATGTGTGAAACAGGGGGGTGTATCTTCGCCCGTGGCAGCTACCCTGCGAAACCCTGCCTTCCCCGGTATTTCGGGGCACCCTCATCCAGTCACCCTAGTCAACTTCTCAGTGGATCGCTCAGGTTCCGCACCCACCACCAGCATCCAACGGAATCTGCCGGGTCGACAGCGGCCCAACTCCATTCCTGGTCGGCTCGCAGGTTAACTTTATCCCAGGTCACCACCGTCCATCAACTAGGGGCGCAATGCCTTCCACCATCGGAAGGACTTTTGACCCTAACGGGTATCGATCCCGGGATCTCCCGGGGGCAATGGTCGCGCGTTACCAGTGGTGCCAAACCCTTGTATGTATGTTTGTGTGTATGTTTGTGTATGTTTGTGTATGTTTGTGTATGTTTGTGTATGTTTGTGTATGTTTGTGTGTGAGCGTCACAAGTATCTATCTGACCGGGCCTGACGACACTGGCCACAGAGGGGCTGCTGGGACCCAGCCCCAACGGAAAGACCGCCCAAGCTCTCTCTCTCTCAACCGCGGACGGGGCTTGAGAGGCGCTAGAGAGGGAGCCTCTGCCCCCTTCCTTCTAAGCAGCCGAGAGCCGCAGGTCCGCTTCCCCGGCGGGTGGGAAGAGGCGTCGCACACGCTCTCCCGAGGCTCTCAAGAGGCTCCGAGTCACGCGAGTTTGCGTTCACTGAGCCTCTGAAACACACACGTATACGAAAAGCTGGAATCGGTACACCACTACCACTCGTGTGTGCATCATCCAATTGGATGCCCAATTGGACGCCCCATTGGATGCCCAATTGCCGTATTGCGACTCAGGTTCATTACATAAACACACACGCACGCAATTTTGCACATACATACAGGCAGACGGACATACATACATACATACCTGCATGGCCATCATATCCACGTCATAGTAGCCCCGGAGAATGTCCTCCAGCAGCGCACACAGACACCAGAAGGCGCCCTCCTCGTCCAGGAATAGTAGCAGGGTGCCGGCCACGAAGTTGAGACCCTGCGAAGGAGATGGGAGATGTATGTATGTATGTATGTATGTATGATGTGTGGGACAGGGGTGTATATCTTCACCCGTGGCAGCTACCCTGCGAAACCCTGCCTTCCCCGGTATTTCGGGGCACCCTCATCCAGTCAACCTAGTCAACTTCTCAGTGGATCGCTCAGGTTCCGCACCCACCACCAGCATCCAACGGAATCTGCCGGGTCGACGGCAGAGGCTCAACTCCATTCCTGGTCGGCTCGCAAGTCAACTTTATCCCAGGTCACCACCGTCCATCGACTAGGGGCACTTTACCATCTACCGTCGGAAGGATTTTCGACCCTGACAGGTCTCGATCCCGGGATCTCCGGGGGGCCAATGGTCCGTGCCTTACCAGTAGTGCCTAACCTGAGCATGTATATATGCCTGTCTGCATGTATGTATGTTGTTACAGGGTGGTATAGCTTCACCAGCGGCCCCCTTTCCCGAGGCAGTTCCCTGCTCTCCCCTGCTAGAGGGGCACCCTAATCCATTCACCCCATCCGACTTCAGAATGTATTCGTTGGGTTCAGCAACTCACCACCAGCATCCAACCAAATCTACCGGATCAACAGCGCCACAACTTAGTTCCTAGCCAGCTCGCAAGTTGATATAATCACGTCTTACACCATCCACAAGATGGGGGGCCACCTCCCAATTCAACACCCCTCACACACCGAGGAGTCGGCAGGCGGATTTGAACCCGGAACCTCCGGGAGCAGAAGTCAGGCCTTAACTTCTGCCAGCCACCTGCCTGTATGTCAGTATGTGGGTAAAACACAAACTGCGACCCCTCAATCCCACGGCCGTTGGCATCCCTTCGCGAGGACGTGATCAGGAGTCAAACCCAAACCCTAATACACCGCCCCACAAACACACACTTACCCCTACACCCTTGGCGCCCCTTTTAACAACACCCCTTCCTCCTCGAAACACTCCAGACGCCTACCCCCCCCCCTACCTGGCAATACCCAACCCTGGAGTTATGCAGGCTGTAGGCCGCCAGCACCCGCCGCAGTGCCGGGCGCCCGCTGACCTCCATTAAGGCGAGTCCAGGGAAGGTGCGGGGAAGGTCCTTTTCGATCTGGGTCAGCCATACCTGCGCATGCGGTACATACATACATACGTCAAACTCCCTCCTAAATAACCCCCAAAACAATCCAAACAAAACACGTTAATAATGAGCAATTCCCCCCCTCCACACACCAAACGCATATGGCTGCCCCTCCCCTCATCGACACCTCCACCTCCACCTGCTCCTCAAGCGCCCTCTTCCTCACTTCCCCTCAACGCGCAGAGAACGCGCGAGCTGCGCTGCCTGCGCACGCCGCAGACTGCCCCACCACTCCTCCCCGACCCGACCCGCAGACCTAACACCCATTCATACACACTCGAACCACGGGTCGACGTGACTTCATCATCGATTAGGCCTCACTAACTCACTCACTGGGGCCAGTTTCGGACTCTTTGGACGCCTTCCGGCAGCCAGTCAGGCAGGCAGGCAGGCAGTTCATTTCTTTGAGTTTCCTATTTGCAGCATACGAGCCCCAGTGTTGCCCCTTTTCCCCCCCTTCGTCCATGCTACCTCTCTGCCTCGCATGTGCCGTCCTTGCCTCTGCCGCTTCTGCTGCCTGGCCGCCAGGTGAGTCCCCAGGAGGTTCGAAAGCTTTGTCGGTGTATCGCGTTGCGTGCTGCCCCTCCTCCCCCTCCCCCTCCCCTTTGCAGCGCAGCATTCATTCATTCATGAGTCCCCCTCCCCCCTTGCTGCCCCTCCCGCGTACCTTGCTGTTGGATCGCCAGGTGGCCAGGGCCTTCTCCGTCACCGCTGCATAGCCGGACAGGCCGTGAAGGGCGGCAGCGTCCTGGGGCGGCTCACGGGGTCGGGGGGAGATGGGGGTGAAGATGGGGGTGGGGGGAATGCATGCGGATGAATGTGTGTGTGTGTGTGTGTGAGAGAGAGAGAGGGAGAGAGACTACTACTACTACTACTACTACTACTTCTACTACACTACTACTACTACTACTACTACTACTACTACTACTACTACTACTACTACTACTACTAATGTGTCTCTCTGGCGTGACTTGGATAATGTGTGAGTGTGTTTGAAAGTGTGTGAGTGTTGCTGGGCTGGGCATACATACATACATACATACATGCAGACGGACGGTGTGCATACCTGCAGCGCCTGCGATGCTAGCGCCGCCTGCTTCCGTATCTCGTCCAGCTCCAGACTGCCCCTGTACTGCAGATCTCCAAGGCAGCGTTTGACCAGATCCTGTCGAACGCGCAAACACGGGCGCGCGAGGACATACATACACAGACACACGCAGGCGGTGGCGTTGCCCAGAAGGTGCGCCCGAAAAAGGCGCGCGGGTTGAGACGGCCGAGTTTGGGAGGCCGGGAGTGTGTATGTATGTCTGTGCGTGTGAGGGAGATCTTGCGCCTGGCGCGCCGGGTGTATCGTGGTTTGGTTTTGGAGCAAGGCCTGTAGGGCAGCGAGGGCCCCCTACCTGCTCCCGGAGAGTTCCCAAACCACCGATTTTAACACACACACACATGACCACGAGATAGCTCTTTCTGGGTATCTACATCACATCCGATGAAAATTTGAAATCCCGAAAGAAGTTATTCCGCTGAGCTGAGAACTTGCTCCTGCTGCTGCTCTACCGAGGGACCAACCCTTTTTGCCGGCAGCAGCAGCAGCAGCAGTAGCAGCGACCGGCCATTTGCTGTGTGTTGTGTATTGATGGTCCTGACCATCTTCTTTTTAAGTCAAGGCACTCACATTGTAGTAGTTTCGTTGCTTGCGGACAGAGGTATCCAAGAAGACGGTCCAGACGCTGCCGCGAATGGTGAAGGGGACACCCCCATGCACTAGCGCATCGAGCTTCTGCCGGTGAGGCGACGGCGGGCCCTGTTCGTGCCGTGCGATGGTGACGGCATCCAGAAGGTAGTCCGCGCACAGGTCCCCAAGGTTGGCAAACTTGCCATCGTTAGCGTTGAGATGCGCCAATTCGATTAAGAACTGGCACCAGTACGCCTCACGCTCTGTCTCCTCCTGCTCCCAGATTGGGCTGTAGACGGAGTACAGCTCATGGTAGTCGGCAGGAACCATAAATCCATAGTGGTCGCGAACCGTATCATCGTCGTTTGCAGGAGGCTTCGCTGGAGAGTCGTCTAGCGTAAAAAATTCTGTCACTGCAGTAGAGTCCATTTCAGCAACACATTTCGACCTAGCCTGACAGATGTTTGAGCATTCGTTTGGCGGGCAAGAACTCTCAAACCCGAAACAAACCTCCAGCCTCTCGAGCAAGGAAGCCCTTGCTAATGGGGCAGGTAAGAAGCAATTTACTTTCGAGGTGTTCGCACGTCCTTGATTTCAGAGTCGGTTGGGCCGATGCGTACGAGTTCGCTCACATTGCCACTCTTTCTATCGATGCGGCATATCTGTATGCTTTCTCTTTTGTTACGCATCACAGAACCAAGCTAAGCTTCAGCCGCGATCAGACGCACTAGGGTGTTAGGATTCTGTATGTAAGGAGAGCCAGGCTTGAGAGGGAGAGCAAAGAATCTCAGCCTGTTATCCTGACTTGATGGGATATTTTTTACTTAAAATTTGTTTATTAAGCCATGGGGGTGGAAGCCGCGTGTCGAGTTGGCTCGCAGTGTTAGCTTGCCGACTGCCTACTACTCCTTTACATAGCGAGATTCACTATGTATCAGGCCGCTACATTATTGCAGCGACCTCTCTTCTACGCAAAACCACAAGGAGCCTGATGGAGTTCCTGGATCCTACCCTCCTAAAGTGCAGCTTTCCCCATACAAATCACCGAACTGTCAACCTGTTTGCACTCTTTACGGAAACCAAGTGGATAATCTAAGTGTTGGGGCTACGGACACAATACAAAATTTAGGCACGGCAGGCTGAGACTTTTGATGAGAAGATATAAAAACTGGCGCAACGTGCAAGGAGATCCGCACAGCTGCCGGGCAGCTGAAGACGTCGTCTGAAACGCGCTAACATGCCGTTGAAGGGAAAGGGAAGCAATCGCAACTTATCACCTTAAAATTGAAACCCTCCGCACCCTCTCCACCATCGTTCTGCTCGTTTCTGGATGCCCGGCACTATTTGCAGGGGTGCCGTGCCGTGCCGGACCTAGCCTTGCGAGCAAGCTTGTGAAACGATCTGTGGTGCAACGACCCACGGGTCTGTGGTGCACTTTGCGTATCTGTGCTGCGGTGTGCTTGCTATTGCATAAAACCCTGTAATGCATATGTCTCGGGTTATCCTAGTACCTGACAGCTGATACTGATTAGCGATTATCTGTCTGCGCGTCCCCATGCGTAGATCAATTTCCCCTCGCGCCGCATCTCATCACATGGAAAACCGCCATCATACCTCTCCACGGCTCTCCACAGACCCCACGGCCCATCCCCTTTCACCTCCCGAGACGGCTAATCCCCCCATCCCCCCGACCCATCCGGATCACTGTTGTGCAGGGAAGAAGCAGCTTTTGCACTGCTGTCTTACCATTTGCTCCCTTGCACTGCAACAGGAGTTAGGCTCGGCGCAGGGTGTTGACGCATCCCTAGGACCATGTACCAATTTTGCTGTTGTGATAGATTGTGTTATTCCAGGTGTGTTTCAGAAGCTGCTGGAGAAGTATTCGTCGACGGGCGCTTCACCGTCACAGGCGGATGCGGCGCCTGAAGAATCAATGCAGGTTAAAGGAAGTGTCAATGGTTATATTGCTCATCGCGGGTTATGCTGCCAACGCCTAGCGGCTGGGTCGTTCCTCAAAGGTCGTGCACGTGTACTAGCTACACAATTGCAACGGTGACAACTAACATTAACGTACAACACATGTAACTCTACCGTATAGAGATTGGAGGAAGAATAGTAGAAACCGACGCGTTAAAATGGTTGTCTAAAAGTCGGTGGTTCCATTTCACTATGTCACCTGATTCATTAAAATAAAAGGACCGTCGCAGTAGTTTATCCAGGCCTAGCAACTGTGTATCACGTACTTTAATTACTAAGTCGGAAGTAAGAATTATGGGGAAGACGCCCATTTTTCAGGTGATGGTCAACGATGGAGATAGAAGGCGGGCATTTCCTGAAAGCAAGCCGACCCTATCACCCATCGCATCAGGCTTTTCACAAGTAATTAGCACCCTTGATTTCTGCTTGACTCAAGGCATTCCGTTCCCCAACGCTAGGACCCAGACTTTCGACCAAGCGAGGATGCCATCCAGGAGATAAAATATAATGGGAATATATACCGTGGGCGTGATATTCAGCGCGTTGTAGACTGGTGAGACAACCTCTTCGCTCCTTTCGTACATGCCATGACCTCGTTCCCTCCAGGAGTCCCAGGACACGAGGGAACTCCTACTCCCGCTTTAAGGACAATCACTGTTGCAGTAACCAGGCCCTTCCGGCCCTTTGCAGATTTTTTTGCGCGTTGACTAACCGCGAGCCTTTCCCCGCGAGCGCCCCTGCCCCGCGCTTGCCCTACAACCTGACACCTCTTCCTCCCCTTTCTCCCCTTTCCCCCTCCCTTGTTATGCTGCTGACGCGGTACTTCTCCCCCAGGCGCCGTCTAAAGGATCTGCCGGCCTTCCAAAAAGCTACCGATGGGCGACCAAGCATTCGCCTCTTTGAAGGCAAGTCCTCCATTTTCCAACGAAACGCAACTCAACGCAACGCACCCAAAGCGCTGAGATTCCGATGGTGCATCCCCGCACATCCTATCCCCATGACTTGGCAATCATCCTCACCTCGCCTGGGACCACCTAACACGACACTATCTCATTCTCATCACCCTGTAAATGATCTTTTAACACCAAATGAATCGTGTATGCTCCGATATCCTCCGAAATGTACAACCCCCCTCCCCAATACCGTTCACCTTTCTTTCCCCTTCACTACTTTCAGACGGTGTTCGATCCACCGACATCAACCAGGGCGCCCTGGGCGACTGCTGGCTGCTCTCCTCCTTGGCGTGTCTGGCCACGCGAGCTGGAGCCGTAGAAAAGGTATGCCGTACGTCGTACTGTCGTACAGCGCCGCACATCAAGCCCCGGTTCAATACATGAATTGCGGGTTGGGGTTGGGAAGGTGCAGGGGGATGGGGGGGGACCAGGGTTGGGATTGGGAGGGGGCGGGGGAATGGGGTTTGTGTAGTGAGAGGGGGAATGCGAAGGTGTAAGGGTGGAGATCGGAAGGGGTGTATGGGGCGAGGCGGAGGCAACAGGCCGAACCAAGTGATCAACTCGAGGAAGCTAAAACCCGCCGCTCCACCTCGACGTGCAGTGTTAAGAGACCAACCCACTGTGACGCGCATACATACAGTCACATACATGCTCAGGTTAGGCACTACTGGTAAGGCACGGACCATTGCCCCCGGGAGATCCCGGGATCGAGACCTGTCAGGGTCGAAAATCCTTCCGACGGTAGATGGTAAAGTGCCCCTAGTCGATGGACGGTGGTGACCTGGGATAAAGTTGACTTTCGAGCCGACCAGGAATGGAGTTGAGCCTCTGCCGTCGACCCGGCAGATTCCGTTGGATGCTGGTGGTGGGTGCGGAACCTGAGCGATCCACTGAGAAGTTGACAAGCGTGACTAGATGAGAGGCAGG
>NW_003307567.1:1126245-1127896 GCF_000143455.1 Volvox carteri f. nagariensis | reverse complement strand
AGAGGGAGGGAGGGGGAGAGGGAGGGAGGGGGAGAAGGGGGGAGGGGGAAGGGGAGGGGGAGGGGGAGAGGGAGGGAGGGGGAAGGGGAGGGGCAGGGGGAGGGTGGGAGTAGTAAGTAACATCCATTACAACCTCCGCAACCTCCTCACCCACTTAACCCCCCTTCTCTCCGTCCCCTTTCCTTCCTCCGTTTTTGCTTGTACGTACTTTTCCCTCACCTTTTGAAAGATACCAGCTCAAGTTGTGGGACAAGCAGGTCAAGCGATATCGCGAGGTGGTGGTTGATGACAAGTAGGTGGTTGTTACGGTTACGGACACAGTTGCAGTTACGGTTAAGAAGTCGGGGTAACGGGTACGGGTTTGGAGGAAGGGTGGGAGGCCGGCGCGGCAAAGCTTTAAGGAGCTGTTACAAGGGGTACGTCTGTATGTCTGTACGGGTTTAATTAATAACAGATATTGGGGATTTTGTTCTCCTTCTTCTTCTTCTTCTTGTTCGCCAACCCTCGTATATTTCCACCCTTTTTTCCCGCCCGCGCCGTCTTTGTTCTTCGTTATCTTCTCCTCCTCCTCAATGCCGCCATCCTCCTCCTCCTCTTCCATCTCCTCCTCATCTTCTTTTTCGTTTTCTGTTTTTTCACGTTTTCTGTATGTCTTTCTTCTCCTTTTCGCGTTTTATCTCATTTTCATTCATCTTCTTTCTCCTTTTCCGTGTTGTTCGCAGCATTCCCGTTTGGCGGCAGCAGGGCGCTCAGCCCTGTTTCGCTCAGCCCTCTGGGAATGAGGCCTGGGTGCTGCTGCTGGTAAGGGGGGGGAGATGTCGGGGGTGGGGGCTGAGGGTTGCGGGAGAGGTTGTGTATAATGGAGTGGGTGCAGGAGGAGCCATTTCGTCGTACCATGCGCGTCACCACCACCATCACCACCACCATCACCATCACCACACCACCACCATCGCTATCAGTGACACCACAGCCGCCCCTCCGCTCTCCTTGCCGTCATGACCGCAACTCCTCGCCTCACCTCGCCTTGCCGTACACACAGGAGAAGGCCATGGCCAAGTACGTGGGCAGCTACTCCCTCCTGGACGGGGGTACGACATCCTGGGCTCTGGAGACCCTCACGGGTCATTACACGTGTGTGTTTTTGTTGGAGGGGAAGGTACGCGTGGGGAAGGGGGGGAGGGGGAAAAGGGGGGAGGGCTTCAGAGGGCAGGGTACGATACATGATACTCTGTAAACCCTTGGGTGTACATACAGGCATACAGGTGCGAATGTGTGTGTATGCGTGTGTGTATTGTTTCGGGGGTTGGCGCATATGCCCAAGCCCTGAGCCTCGCACACTCCGGTATCAACCTTACCAAGATAATATGCCTTTCGCTGAAAGGAAAGCATGGAGAGCGTGTGCGTGCGTATGTCTGCAAGCCCGATGTGATTGGGTGTGTGTGTATGTGTAGTCTACACACACACACACCCCTTCCCATCCCCCCTTTCGTGATGTGGTCTCCTGGGCTCTTGACACTGCGTGACTGCTTTCCCCCTACCCCCTACCCCCTTCCCCCTTCCCCACAACCCAGTTCGGTCTCAACCGCGATGCCGGTCCCGACCAGTACTCTTGGCGCTGGCTGCGAGCCGAGCTAGCAAGCAAGCCCCCACA
>NW_003307567.1:1123470-1125938 GCF_000143455.1 Volvox carteri f. nagariensis | reverse complement strand
TGGGAGGGAGGGGGGGGGGCCTGTTTGGGGTTTTGTCAACACCATCCCGATTTTCAGGAATTCGGCCGGGGGGGGCCAACTACCCCCGCATCACCTCGTATGTGTCACCGGACACGGACCCTGCAGGGTTTTGTTTGTTTTTTCTGATCTCCCATATCTCCCCTACTCTTCTCCTTCCCTTTGGATTCGTACGGCAGTTGGTTCTTTGACATGTGGTGATGTCGGCGGTTGGTCCGTTGTGCTTCTTGCTGCATACGATGACGCCCCCTTTCCCCCCCTTTACAAAACCCCCCTCGCCTCCCCAGGCGGTTGTGTACCATCTCGCTATCGGTAACCTCGTAGCGGCAGCCACCGTTGGAACTGACGATGATACGGTGTGTGTGTATGTATGTATGTATGTATGTATGTATGTATGTATGTATGTATGTATGTATGTATGTATGTATGTATGTGATTGTGTATGTAATTGTGCATGTATGTGTGTATGTATGTGTGATGAGTGGGTACCGATGAGGGAAAAAGAGAGGGGGAAAAACGGTGGGATGTGTGTGGGGGGGTGGGATAGGGGTAGACGGAAGGGGTAGGGTGTCGGAGTAGTATGCGCACCGTGCAGGCTGAGGTGGGGTGCGGGCGCGGGTGCGGGTGCGCCGTGTCGGGCCTTGCGGCGGTGCGACTTGCTGTGCGGGTGAGGTGTTGGGAGAGACAGCACACGACAGCTGTAGTACCGCAGAGCTCCCCACCTACCTACCTCATCCCCCTCTTGCCCCCCGGCCCCCCTTCAGCGATTTTCCACACAATTTCCCCGGAAAGGAGTAAAAGGAGCAACAACAGTCACCACATACATTCAGACAGACATACACACATACACGCTGAGTGACACCATCCCAGCAGGGGCCCCCCTCCAACACACACAATGTGCATCGGGCCCCTTTTTCCCACTCACGTCCCCGCAAGCTGTATTTGTCCTAACCCTTTCCCGCCAACATTCCCATGGGTCCCAACCTTTCATTGAAATTGCTTCCCACCTGCCCCAAACCCAACCCCACAACCCCCCACAACCCCCCGATCCCCCGGCCCCCCGGCCCACAATGCCCTTGACCACCCTGTGGATATAATGGTACGACGGTGTCCGTAAATTCGTTTTACTTGCAAACCGTGGAGCACGTTTCCAACTCCCTAGACCTCCCGTCCCAAACCTTTTTCCCCTCCGGGCGGCCAAACCCCTTGACGCTGTCGTACAGGATGTGGATGGTGTCGTACGGGCCCATGCTTACACGGTTATGGCGGCCCAGCCTGTCAGCTCGGATGCGAGGGGGCAACTGATGATGGTGCAGGTGGGAGAGGGGGGCTGGGGTGGGGGCCTGGGTGTGTGCGGAGGGTTAAGCAACGTATGGGGTGGGGTGGGATGAGGTGGGTGTGTGAGGTGGGTGGGTTTTTCCCCGCAACCCGCTGAGGGGCCCGACTGCAGGAGTGAAAAACGCTGTAATCTTCAGAAGAGACTTTCCCGCTCTCCGCTAGCTCTCCTTCCTCCTCAACGCCGTACATTTCCTCTCCATCCCTATCCCCATCCCGTTACCCGCGGCGTTGCTTTTTCCCCCGTACCGATACAGACACACACATACACACACACGCCGGGGTTCCCCCTTCCCATTTTCCTCGCCCCCCCCGCCAAACAACATCCCCATCCCCCGGGGGGTTCCAGGTTCGTAACCCGCACGGTTCCGGCGGTCTGGAGTGGAGAGGGGACTGGAGCGACCAGAGCCCCCTTTGGTCTCAACACCCCGAGGTAGTGGGGGGAGGGAGGTGTGTATGTATGGATGTATGTATGCATGTATGACTTAGATTACACTGTGGGCCGCGAGAGCCGGGGGCCGAAGCCGAAACACAGCGCAAGGGTCGGGAGCACACAGCACAAGTCGGTTAGTCTTGTGTGCTCCCGACCCGACTCAGACTGCCAACACTCTACGCAGCCATTCCGCAGCCCCTCCATCCAGGGATGGCGCTGCAGTGAAAACACCACGAAGGGCTCTCAGGTCCCGCTAGAGCGAGTCCACAAGTCTCAGCTAGGGCAAAGTCAAAGGCTCTTTGAAACACCCCCCCACAACACAACTAAAGACAAAGGGATCCAAAGGGAAAAAACAAAAAATGTATGTATGTATGTGCGTACGTGTAGCTGTTTATCGTTGTGTGCGAGTATATGTCTTTGCGCGTTAAACGGTATGTTGCGTGCGTCAAAACACACGTGTGTGCGTGTGCTAATGCTACGGCGATTCCTGCTACTGCTGCTCCTCCCCCTGCTACTTACCTTGTTACTGCTTTGCCGCCAGTTGTAAACGGCCTGCGTTGTTGAAATTTAGTTTTTGTGCTGGTAAGTTTCTTTTGTGTGTGTATGTGTCTCTTTTTGTGTTCGTACATTCAGGTAGCAGAGGCGCTGGGCTACACACCACCTTCCGCCCTGTCCTCCCCCT
>NW_003307567.1:1117555-1123285 GCF_000143455.1 Volvox carteri f. nagariensis | reverse complement strand
GGGGTGTTTGTTTTAGGGTTATGGATCGAGTAGATGGTTTTGGGGGGATGAGCGTAGAGATAGGCGGTAGATAAAGGGGCTCCAAGGGTTCCATGTGAACGCGGTAGGAGGAGGAGGTGGTAAAGGGGGGGAAGCCGTGCGGTCGTGTGTGTATTGTACGTGGATGTCTGTGTGTATGTATGTTTGTATATCTGTATCTCTTTGTTACATATCGATCCGGAACACTGGACCTGTATCTGAAGCTTGGGACGCGTGGCCGGGACGGTCGTATGCTTTCGCTCGGAACAACGGAAAAAACTGCCAACGGAACGAACCTAACTGTCGGCTTGCTGCCTCCCTAACCGCAGCAACGGTTTTGACTACGTCGAGGACAACACGGCGGGGTTGGTTGAGGTGTTTTATGTGAGTGCGGGGGGGCGGGCGTTGGGGTAAGGGGGGAGGGGGAAAGAAGGGTATTTCGGTGGTGGGTGCAGGGGGAGGGGGGGAAGACGAACCATGAGCGAAGGGGGGAGGGGGAGAATTGGGGTGCGTGGATGAAAACCGTGGAAGGCTGTGTCTGCTGGCACAGCTGCCTCCGACTCGTACGCATCAGCAAAAGGGAGGTACGACAAGGTGTGTGTTGGTACGGCATTGCATGTGCAGTGTACGTGACTGCACTTCTATCCCTGAGCCTTCGGGGACGGAACCTTGTTGCGAACGTCGTTTCCCGCTCGCTGTTGACCGTTGTTTGTTTGCCGTTGTTCGTTACTTGCGTTGCAGGACCCGTCCTTCCCGCACGACCACCGGTCGCTGGGCGACTACAAGTTCATCCTCAACGGTGAACCGAAAACGGGCGCCCAGCTGAATGAGATCATCAAGTGGTGAGTTCGTTGGGGTCGGTTAGGGCGGTTAGGGTGGTTCGGTCGGTTAGTCAGCTGCAACCTGTTAATACTGCCATACTGCCCTGCCCCGATTCCCCTCAACCACCTCCCAACTCAACCCTCCTCCACACACATACACAATGTGTCGTTCGAGTCACTTGGCGTAATGGATGGATGTTTTGGATTTCGTAAATTGCGCAAACCGTAAAGTGTAAATCGTGCAAACCCCGTATTTTACTGATACTGACAGTTATCCCTGGCACATGAGCCATGCGTAAAAGTTATATGGTCGGTACCCGGTGGGGCTTTCGATGCCATTTCATAACAACGCCATTGTGATCAGTTTTTCTTAAAATTGTAAAAGTCATCTTTTCCCCATCTTTTATATCGTTGTGCTTTGTGGGTGCGAAGATGGCCGATGAACCACCCATTGGGCTTGGCAAGCCGCCCACTGTAAACATGAGAAACATGAGAAACTTTTCCCGGACTGCCCCCCTACCTTCTTCGAAGAGAAGACATCCAAATATACACGCAAAGGAGGTGCCAGAAGGTGGAGGATTTTGTATCGCTTTTTTTGTATCACATGATTTCCCACCCCACCCCTCCCCTTTCCTCTACCCCTCCTACACCCTTATACCTGCCTTTCCACCCCACCGTCCTACAACCACCTCAACCACCTGCAACCACTCCCCAACCACCTGCAGGCTACGTCTGAAGGATATCGCCGCCCCGGAGCAGTTTCGTCGGGGGGCCCGGGGCCTCAAACTGTTCGCGGGGGGTGGCACCCACCCGGACGATATCGACGGGGGGAGCACGGGGTTGATGGTGGCGGTGGCGTGTCTCGCTAACAAGCCGGGAGCGGTTGAGGAGGTGAGGTACGGGGGGATAAGGGGGGGGGGTTGGGGGGGTTAGGGGGGTAAGGGGGTGGGGTGGGGGGAGGACGAACCACAGACAAGTGAAGCTGGTACCCGGGATAGACGGACGGATACTAGTTGCTGTCGAGTTGAAGGCGAAAAGGCGTAATATGACTACCTAGCCGTACAGCCCCGAGGTGCCCTGGGCCTGTACGGTAGAGGGGGGGGGAAGGGGGGAGGGGGAGGGGGAAGGTATCATGGGGTTCACGAAACAAAAGGGGCCAGGGGAAAGAGGGGAGGATGGGTATTTCCGAAGGGTGGGAAGGAGTATGTGTGTGTGTTTTGCTATCACTACTTCTGGTCGTACACCTGATACCCTCTCTTCTTACAATGGCGGTAATAATGTGTACGGCCCGCCTTTGCCCATACACATATACGATTTGTACGTATATACATATATGTTACATATATAACTTACATACATACACGTACACGTACATACACGCCTCTCGTCCGTTCCCAAGCCTGGCACCTCCCGCGCCCGCTTGCCTCTTCACCGGGTTTTGCCGTACAACCGACCAGCTTTTCGTAAGTGGCCGGGAATATAGGCCCGACGGAGCCTACCAAGTACGACTGTACGAACCCAAGACCGGGACCGCATCCATTGCGCCATTTGATGACTGGTACGGCAGTACGGCAACGTACATGGAACCACGGGGTTCAATTTCCGCAGTTTGGGGTTCGAGGGAGAAAGGTGGCGGGAGTGTGGGTGTGTGTATTTGGACCTGACCGCCACGGGGGGGGGGACGTGGTGGAAGTGAGGCATGGTGTACGAGGAAGTACGGCACGAAGGCGTATGTGATAGGTTGCCGCCACTTCTCCATCGGTGCCCTCTCCCCGCTTCGCTCTCTCCACTGTTTGTCTGTCTGTCTACATATTTGTCTATTTATCTGTCAATTTGACTACCTGAGCTTGTCTGTCTGTATGTCTGTCTGTTCATCCCCCAACAGTATCCCCTGCTACAACAACACTCCCATCACTAAAACTAAAATCCTGGGCAGTGAGGTCTGGGTGCTACTGCTGGAGAAGGCTGTAGCACGACTGGTGGTAAGAGTGTATGTGTATATGTATGTATGTGTATGTGTGTATGTGTATGTGTGCCTCTTTCACGTACTTTCTCCGACACATAAACCGTCCTCCTTGTCGTTTCCGTTTTCTAATATCTCTCCGCCCTTTCCCTTGCGCCTTCGGGTCAATGTGTGTGTGTGGGTGGGTGCGCCTTCCTTCCCGCCCTCCTTTCGTCACCCCTGCCCTCCATCTGTCTTGTGCCGTACAGGAGTCGTACAGCAAGGTGTCGATGTGGGGGGTGCAGGTGTGCTGGGCCCTGGCGTGCCTTACCGGTCAATACACATGCATGTTCATGTGGGAAGACGCCAAGAAGGTGAGGGGGGGAGTACTGCGTTCTCTAAATGGCGAGTTGCGCACAAGCGTGCAGTGAATGGAAGTGCGTGTGTACGGTTATGTACGGGTGAGTACGTTTGAGGACATGTGTGTACGGGTATGTACGGGAGGTTTTCGGATGGGGGGAAAGGGAAACTCAGGCCGCATACACACCTTTGGGGCAGGAGCCACCGTCCAAAGACTGTTGGGCCGCCGTCCAGAGGTCTTTATTTTTCTTTATTTCAGAGACCTGTACAACACACATACGTATAAATTTAAAAATATATACATACATACATGTGCACATAGACATGAATGTCATTGTGGCAGGGCATCATGGTGTAGTGGAATCACACCTGTCTTACACACAGGAGGCCCCCAGATCGAAACTGGGTGATGTCAATCCAAGTAGGTTCTTTTTGGAGATGTTATTTTTGGGTCAGGCGCTACTGGTAAAGGTCGGACCAATGCCCCAGAACGTTCCGGGATCGAAGGATGGAAGGTAAAATTCCCCTAGTCGATGGACGGTGGTGACCTGGGATAAAGTTGACTTTCGAGCCGACCAGGAATGGAGTTGGGCCGCTGTCGACCCGGCAGATTCCGTTGGATGCTGGTGGTGGGTGCGGAACCTGAGCGATCCACTGAGAAGTTGACTAGGTTGACTGGATGAGGGTGCCCCGAAATACCGGGGGGAAGGCAGGGTTTCGCCGGGTACCGGCCGCAGGGTGAAGCGGGCACGGTCCCCCTGTCCCACACATCATACATACATACACGCCACCACCACCACCACCTTGCCGCAGAAGTGGCGGCGGTTGGAGTTGCAGTACGTGGAGAGGCAGCCCGGGCAGTACCGCGCCGAGTACTTGTCGGACGAGCAGTCGCTGATGGTCAGCGAGGACGTGTTCAAGGTACGACATGATATGTAAACCGAAAACTTTGACGACAATATGTACGGCCATGTACGGCCACTTGCACGGCCATGTACGGCGAGATTTTACCAACATACTTTAGCAGTGTATCGCCATCGATGGTTGCTCCTCCCCCCGGACCCGCCCTGCCATGCCCGACATTCGTACGTCCGTACATACACACACGCGGGGACGTGAACCGTCATCAGACTGTTTCCACTCAGCTGGTTCTTGGTTGTCTGATGGCGGCGGAGAGCGACAAGGAGGATGTGGGAGGAGAGGGCACAGGGCTGGCTAAGGCCCGGAGTTACAGCGTCCTGGACGCTCGGTGAGTTGGAGGTGGGGGGGGGGAGAGGGGGGGAAAGACGAACCACGAACGAGTGAAGCTGCTGCCAAGGAAAGAGGGGAGGGGAGGGAGGAGGTTGGGGGAGGTTAGGTCATTGGTCATTGGTGAGGAACTCCGCCGTCCGGAGAATGGTGATGGTGGTGATGGTGGTGGTGATGGTGGTGGTGATGATGGTGGTGATGGCGGTGGTGATGGTGGTGGTGATGGTGGTGGGGATGGCGGTGGTGGTGATGGTGGTGGTGGTGGTGGTAGTGGTGATGGTGGTGGTGGTGGTGGTGGTGGTGGTGGTGGAACGGTGTATTAAGGGATGTAATGTGAGCTGTTTGTAAAACCCAAATGGATGGATGAATGTGGTGGTGTGGGGGAGGTGGGACAGTACAGTACAGTGTAGTGTAGTACTGTGTGGTTTTGAAGTATGTGTACGTATGTATGTATTGCGAACCGTGAACTGGGAGTTGGCTTTTTGCGACCTAAACCCGTCGACGCCTTCCCCCTCGCCGCTCCCCTTTGTCAATAATTTAATTTAATTTAATTAAAAAAAAGGATAACTTGTTATATATCAACTTGTCAATTGAATCCATTAGTTTTATCGATAGGATTAACTAGTAATTTTAGTAATTATAATGCAGTATGTTTTGCACTTTGTATTGACTGCGGCGTTTCTCCTGCCCTGTGTACGGCAAACAAACAACAAACCGATTCTTCACAACCCGCGACGGATGATGATACGTGCCGCCCTGTAACCATTTCATGCATTCAGGTCTGTACGGCAGTCTGGTGGTCGTACACTGCGAATGATTAAGGTACGACACCTGGTAAAGGACCTCCTTTCTGAAAGCATGTACGAAAACAAAGGTGGTATTGCGCTGCGCGGCACTGTACACGCGCAATTCTGTGCGCATGTATGTATGCATGTATGTATCTATGTATGTAGGTAGATAGGTTTAGGCTTATTTTGCCATTTTCCGGATCACGATTCGCTGCTAATTACACACCGGGTTTCTGCTGCCGCCCCGCCCCGCCTTCTCCCACTACCTGCCAACCGACCAACCACCTGCCAACCGACTCCAACTGCGCCATGTGATTGTAACCCCTCCTTCTGCAACGGCAGCTGCGGGATCCGGCTCGGAAGGTACGTGTGCACACCATGTCCTACGTTCGGGTTTGGGTAACGGTTGCTGCGTACGATAGTGTTGCGGCGTGGGACCGTCAGCGCACAGTTTTAGGCAAAGCGTTTTTGTTTTGTGTTTTGTCCTTGGTTGCTGTGTGTGTGTGATTGCTTGTTTTCGTGGCGCCACTCCCTCCCCCTCCCCNATCTTAAC
>NW_003307567.1:1097295-1117188 GCF_000143455.1 Volvox carteri f. nagariensis | reverse complement strand
TACCCCGCTACCCCTTCCCCCTCTCCAAGCCATCACCTGCTCGAATCACGGCAAAGACCTTCACCTATTCCCCCACCCCAACCAATTTCTCCGGTATTAATTTGAATTTGCTGTATGCGTGTGTGCGTGTGCGTGCATGTGTTTTGCAAGATCCTAAGGGCGCCCCCCCCCACCACCTGGCCAGCCATCCGCCCCCCTCCTCCCGCCATCTCGAAACCGCCTTCATCTCCAACGCCTCCTCACGCCCCGCCTCCCGCCAAACCCCAAACCCCCGCTCCGCTCCTCCTCATCCCCTTCGCGCAGCCTCCGCGCCAACTCTAGGCCCTGGGTGGCTACACAATCGGACTTGGAAGCGGCTGCTAGGCGGCTGGCTGAGGCGCGGAGACAGCAGGCGCTGAGGGCAGAACAGGTCGGTGGAGGAGGGAGGGAGGGAGGGAGGGGGGGAGGGGAGAGGGAGGGGAGAGGGAGGGAGGGGAACTAAGAATTAACAACTAACAACTAACAATCCAACAGCCCAATAGGACAAAAGCATTTAGGCAATGCGCATGGATAAATTGGGTGGTGGCGGTGGTGGTGGTGGTGGTAATGATGATGATGATGTGAATTGTTGTGGCACGTGAGCAGGAAGCGCTGGAGGAGTCGCAGCACGAGCAGCTTCGAAAGAGAGCGATGGAACGAGCCCGCGGGCCCACCGCGGGGCAGGTCTTCGCGCAGGCGGCAATCACAGCCGCCGCAAATGCGCCGGCGCGGCGTCAGCTGGCACCGCCGCCGCCGCCGTCGGCGTCGACGGCTGCGGCGGGGCCGGCGGGTGGTGGTGGCGGCGGCGGCGCTGGTGGCCGTCCGGTGGTTGAGGTGGTTCCCGAGTCCAAAGCGGGCCCTTGCAAGTCTTGTAGCATCATGTGAATATTGTCAAACGTACGAACGATGTACGACAGGAATAATGAATCGTTTATATGCCTGGACTGATTGACTGACTGAGTGACTGACTGACTGACTGGCAGAGGTACTCTCTGCGCAACAGACGGACGGACGGACTGACAGGCAGGCGCTTGCGGTTCCGTTTGCGATTTATCGATTTACCCCGAAATCCTGTTTGCATGCATGCATGTATATATGTATGTATTTATGTTTGATCTCTTATCAGGGGGAAAGTACATATGTGTATGTGCAATGTAAACGGCATAAAGGTAGAGAGATCAGCACCGCAACGGCTCAGTGCAGTGGTACGAGGCTTTGCCGGGCAAAAGGGGGAAAGAGGCGGCGGCTCAGAAGGAGCCGAGTGGAGAGGGCGGTTGGGAAGGAGGTTGGATTCTTTGCTCTCCCGTCTCAGTTCCCCCGGACTTTCCCCCCGGGGCCACCGGGGAATACACACCTCTATGGCAAGTGGGGTGGAGCTGGTGATTCCGTTATTCCGTTAAATTCTTAAAAGTTTTGAAATATTAGTATTTTAAGTGGGACACTGTACGGCATGACGTAGTAGATCTCTCCAGATTCCTCCTCTCACCTGCCACTACCCCGCGGGGGGCCAAGACCCCGGCGCGGGGTTGCGGGTCGTTGTACGGAATCATGTGTGTGTATGTATATATGTGTATCTGTGATTATGTAATGATTTGAGCCGCGATGAGGGATTTGCGGATGATGGCGGTATTCGAAAAGAGCTTCATACCGAACCGAAAGCTCCATAATCTAGTCCAGTCCAGTCCAGCGACGTGTTGGAATTTTTGTTGGTAAAGTGATTCCTTGGGGCCATTGCTGTTCCCTTCCGCTAGCCGCGACGGTATGTATGTCTAAACGAGATCTGTATGTTTCGTGTGGTGCCTAGAACAGGTGTGGTGGTGGTGGTGTGTGTGTATGTGTATATTAGGGCCATGTTTTTCTGAAAGGCGTATAATGCGTCTATTCTTCTTAATAGGATGGATTGTAATCCTGCTGTTGATCGCCGTTCCCTTCCGCTAGCTGCGGCACATCACGCCGCTGCCACGTGTACGGCACACGGCTGGTGGTTATGGTAGTTGGTGTGCGCTTTGATGTTGCCTCTGTCTGCACCTGCCGAAGGGAAATGATTCAACCATTGGAAGAACCCACAGGACAGGACTTGATAGATCGGAACATAGATAGAAACTGCTCGCGGCATCATCGCAGCGCATCGACGGGTGATGAGGACGGCTGCTGTAAGTGCTGTGTGTCTGCATGTATGTCTGTGCAGGTATCGGCGTCCATGTCCCGTGTGTGTACATGTGTCGGGTTGCCCCCGTCGAGTACTCAGGGGGGATTGATTCCCGCCTCTGTTCGCACAACCCGCAGGGCACACGTCGCCAGCTGCTGCTTCTACAGCAGCAGCAACAACAACAAACCCTGTTCTCTCCTCGTCGTCGTCGTCTACGTAAGGGGAGGAAGGGAATTTGCACAGCGCACGGACGACTCATCCACAGGCACTTACAGGCCGCCGTACGGGTATGTACGGCAGCAAGTATTGATATGCCCTGCCGTACGACGAGATATTATAGCTCCACGTCGAGGGCTTTGGAGTGTTAAAGCGCCGATTCCATGACCTTGGAACGGCCACAGCTATTCACACGACATGAACAGACAGGCCTCTTCACACGCGGCAATGGTAGCGGTAGCGGTAGCGGCTGCCTGCCGCCGCATCTAAATCACCTTCCCAGCCATTGGCTCTCTTCCCTCTCCGCCGCTCTCCTCCCCATTTGCCGTTTTCCTGGAAACCCTGAAAAAAACCAAGCACCTCACCAAGCGCCTAGCAAAAGAATATTCCCGCCTTCTCCTTCTCCTCCTCCCCCCGGGATGCAGCCACCGCGCCCTTGCGGAAATCCGTCTTACACGAGCCTCCGAACGTCCAGGGGCATCCAGGGGGTCATTCGACGTTTCGTCGCGTTGCGTGATTTCGAATGGTAGCCCGCATCGCATTCCCCCTCACATCCGTTTGTACTACTGCAGCCGACATGGCGTTATTGGGGAGGTAGTGTGGGCGGGAAAGGGGCAATTCCCTATCTCCGCACCCTCCCTCCCTTCCTGTCTGTCTATATGTCTGTCTGTATGGCAAGGACACACTACACGTCATGCGGCTCCCAACCCGCTGCAGGCCCACAGCGCCGTTCTTCAAAGGCTGGCAGCGCGCAGGAGCTTAGGATGCCCTGGTTTGCCTACTTGGGGTGCAGGCTCTTGACTGCACTGCTGAGCACACATACATACACACCTACATACACATACACGCACACAGCGATTCCAACCGCCGCAACGGCCCATCATCATCCTGCATGCCTATGCATGTAATGGATGCGTGCACGTGCTTGAGTGATGCCTCTCTCCTAGCACCCTTGCATGCGCGTTTTACTTAATATCCGAGCCGCAATATGAGAAAACGCCAAAATGTGTGTGTGTGTGTAAGCGTGTGGAAGCTCACTGGACGTGCAGCACACTGCGCACAACCAACCAACCACCAACAAATACACTCGCTAACGTCGTCGTACAGGCGTGGAAAGAAAAACCGACACGCTGGATGTCCGGCGTCGGTAGACCCGCCGGACTCTGATCGTACGTCTGTGCTGTACACGTCTTCTTGTATGTCCGTCCGCCCGTTGGTCGCCTGTTTGCCGCACCTCAGCCGCACCTCAGGCCCGCCGGCTCCCCAGCGAGCCCCGGCCTACCTGAATGCATAAGGCCCGCCCAAAACACAACACGGCAAAAGCGATGTGTGTTATGCAGCTCCCCCGGATTCGCTTCTCTTCCTCATTCACCTCTCTCCGGAACGGTTGGAGGGCAAATAGATTGGGGAGGAATATAAATGGTCCTTCCCTTTCCACATCCACATTATATGTAGAAAGACAACTCCCGCACCATGTGTTGTGTCCTCTCTTGTCGTGTTCTGGACTATCATATTGAAATATGATATGAAGGGAGCGGGCAAGCAACCTGTCGCCCCGTCTCCATCGGCCTCACACGCCTCCTGTGTCGGATATACCGGTGTCACAGCTACTGCTGTGCTACTGCCGTTGGATACTCGGTTCCACACGAGCACGCCCTCCGCTTTCCACACCTCTCTCCTCTCGGCCTCTCCATTCCACTCCCGATCCCCCCTCACCACTCCGCTAATGCGCACGTACTCAAAAACACACCCATACATGAAAATACACACATACATACATAAATACATACATACATACATGAAAAAAATGGGAAAAGCCACTACAGCCCCCAACCCAGTGAGGCGCGGACCCATGAGATCCCTTCCATACACACCCTCCCCTCCTGTCCACCAAATGATGTGACAACCCTAGACTGCACCAATATTGCACCACCGCCGAGGCGGTGTATCCCATCCTAAACTACGGTACGTATCATCCAGTACGTATCATCCCGCCATGCAAGAGACAGATTATTAAGCTGCTCAATTAATAACAGCCAAATCAATACCACTCAAAACGGCTGAGAACCAGAAGGAGCGGCCCTCATCATGTATGTATGTCGCTGTGTGTGAGAGTGAGATTAACCCACAACTTCGCCTTTTCTCGGTAACACCCACAATACCGCGCGAACCAGAACCAACACCACTACCTTTTTTTACGGCACAAACGCCCACAACAACCCCGACAACTACGGCCTGCATCGCCACACAACACAACGTGACACAAAACAACGCGCAGCAATATCGCCAGCAGTATCCTGTGTTTGTGTGTGTGTGTGGGGGGGGGGGGCCGGTAATGTGCGCGCGCGCACATTACCGCCCACACACACACACTCTCTCTCCCATGTGTGTGTGTGTGTGCTGAGGGGTTTTTAAGTGTACGGATGTCGTACAAGTGTCACACACGGTTCTTTTGTGTTTGCGAAATGTTCCGATTGTTCCTCGAGTCTATTTGGGGCAGGATAATGTTATTGGATCCATTTGCCGTACTTTGTCGTTTCGGACTGTCGTTGTCTAGTCATGTGCCATGGGCCCCCCAAACGCACAACACATACGTACTCACAGACGTACCCTTCAGGCAACAGCAGCAGCATAGTAGTAGCAGCAGCAACAGCAGCAGCAGCAGCAGCGAAAGCAAGAAGATTGCGGTATCGCCAAAAAAAACAGGAGATACACACGCCACGTAAGCGCCATGTAAGCGAAGGCACGTCGTCCCGATCGACGGGAAAGGAAAAGCAGGGGCGCGACAGAATAGACACCCCCGCGGTCGCTCCCCTTTCCTGGTTTTACCCCCGACTTTGCCCCCTCGCCTTTCAGGCAGTACCGCCGTACCTCTTTGCGGAACCCGAACGACACAAACTGAATGGTCTGTGGCGCAATCTCGACGTATAACATATATTAACATCAACAACAGTACAGCAACAATTTCAGAAGCAGCAGCACTAGTGAAAAAGGTCATCAGCTAGTGCCCCGCAGTAGCACAGAAGTCTCCCTTAACAGAGCCCCTTTTAAGCGTGCAAACATGCCGAAACGATAAAACCGCCGGTCCGTGCTTCGCACGTAAACCGTGAATAACAGATTTCCAGAAAGCGGAGAGGGTCCCTAATCAGTGCATACCACAGCCGCTGCTACATCCGCTAACCTCAAAGCACCCAGTGCTGTCCGGAGAAGAAAGCGTCGCCTCCTGCTCTCAATTATGTAGTTCTGCAAAGCGATTTCCTCGCTTAACATATCTCTATAATAAGGCCCCGAAAAAAGGGAAACGGCGTGGCGTAGTACAAGAGCAATAACAACGGGGCGCGCATCACATCGTCTGCGCACATTCCTTTGGAAGGGTAGAGCCGCGCCGAACGACGAGTGAGCGAGAGGGATCGAGAGGGATCGAGAGGGAGCGAGGGAAAACACACTTCCTTGATCCACGTCCGCACCTTTATGAGGAGGGAGGGAGGGAATGGGAGGAAATGGGAGTCCAAATAAGCCCTCTCGTCCTCAAAGTCTATCAGTCGCCCATCAGCCGTTCGCATGTTGCAGCTAGGCCGCCGCCACAAATTAGAGCTCCGAAACCCGCAGGCAGACAGGCAGGCAGGCGGGAATTCCCAAAACCGGAGTCTCTCGTAAATGAATGCAAATGATAGACAGTAGTTCATTACCTGACCTTCACAGCTACCAACCAACCAAAAACCGCCATGGTATAAATACATACATACACACATACGTACATCATACACCTCTTGTCATGTACGAGGTAACGCAGCTCTCCAGCAGCAGCAGCAGCAGCAGCAGCAAAAGAACAACAACATGGCTGTGGACTGCTTGTAACGGCTGTCGCAGCAGCCACACATAGTTTGGCGAACAGTACCCGATGAAAAAGCGCAACAACTAACAACATAACAAACAGCGACGCACTGTCGCTCGTAAAACTTGAACGTGAGCAAAGCCAGAGCCCGACTGGGGCTGCCTGGAAACGGCGGTGTGGGCGATTGCACAACAGGCTCTCCCACAACACGACAGGACACCTCAAGAAATGAGGCACCCAAACGGCGTGTGGCACAAATGCAGAACAACAACAAAAGATGCGAAAAAGTTCAACAGTTGCGAAAAATGGCGCCCCCTGGTCTACATGCCCCACCACCAGCCCCGGCCTGCAGTACACTTTCCCGTACACTGACGATTCTTCATCGTACGACGTACACAGCTCCAAAATCCCAACGACCTGGGTGCGCTATCTCCACTTTGTATTGTTTCCGGAACACAGCGCCGATGTCGCAAAAACTGCTACCAACCACTATTGCTACTGCTGCCACCACCATCACCACTACCGGTGGCTACCACCATAACCACCATAACCACCATAAGCACCGGCAACTTCCTCCTATACAAAACCACCATTCAGAAAGGCAAGCGCAGCCCCCCCACACACACTGACTCGCCACCACACCGCGACGCTGTCGTACCCCATAACGCTACAAACCCCAGCTCCATCTTACATGGGCCTTTCACCTCAATGTCAACATCAACATTTTACACCTATCATTAAACACTGCGACCCGGGATCGAAGCAGGTACCTCATTTGCACATTCCCCAAATTCCCTTCCCCCAAACCCCCACTGCGATGAAGTGAAGCGATGTGGCAAGGAGCTCCTCCGACAATCTGCAGCCCCAATACCTTACAACAAAAGTTGAAGTTAAATAACACAAACTGTTTTTAAAGCTTTTTATTAACTTGACTTTTCGGAGCGCGAAGAGGTCGCGCTCTCCGCGAGCGTGGCCGTGCTGGCTTCTGCCGCCTTCTTCTACCATATCAAGCCAAGCAGGCGCGGTGAGGAAAAGAGCGGGGCAACCCGCCATCATACAGAGCCGCCTCCGCAGCCACAACCGCCGTCAGCCTCCGGAACCGTTGCTGCTGCTGCTGACGATGATGATGATGAGGATAATAGGCAGCAGCTGCGACTGCCTTATCCACAAGCTGACCGTCCCCTCACAGGCCCCAACCCGCTTCATACGCTGATCGTATACCGGGCAACACGCTATTCTCTGGCTCCGGAACCGCTGGTAAGGCTTTTCTTCCCCCCCCGGAAGCGCTTCCGTAACCCCCGCAGCACTCCCTGCACAGGCGACAACCTCGCCGTATCGTCCATCAAACGCGTCAGCTGCTGCGAGGACCTGCCCGTGGTGGCGGCGGCGGCGGCGGCGGCGCCGCCGCCGCTGGCGGCGCTCACCCTGCCGTCGAGCGCTTGAACTTCGCCGACGCCGCTGCCGCCGGGGCCGCAGCTGGCAGCACCATTGTAGTTCGTCAGGTGCTCAGACTGCCCAGGCGGAGCAAGCTGCGATGACGGCGGCGGGGACGCAAGCAAGCCTCCGCCTCCGCCGCTGACGCCCATAATAGACGAGCGCTTGGTTGCCAGGATCTGCCCAAACCAAGACATGCCCAAACGGCGCGCAGCGCCTAGAGTTTGTGAGAGGGGCTGCGAGGGCGTGGCCACGGCGGAGGCGCCGCCGGCGGAGCCGGCAGTTTCCGCCGTGCGATGGGAACAACCCGTGGAACAGCTGGCGTCGCGGCCGACGGCGGCGGCACTGAAATCGCTGAGACCGCCGCCGCCGCCGCCGCTGCCGCCATCATCATGCCTGAATAGGTCGAGAATAACGCGATAGGACTTGAAGCTCGCTTGCCTTCCCATACCGCGGCGATTGCTTGTAGACGCGGCGCCAGCGCCGGTCTGCCCTGGCGGCGGCAACGGCAGCGGCAGCTGCGGCGCTGCTGCAAATTGCGGCGACGCCGACATGACGTCGCGCAACGGCGCCGACAACGCAGGTGACACCCACGGCGACGCTGCGGGGCCAGCGGCGGTCCCGCCGCCGTACCCTGGCGTATTACCGAGAGCCGCCGCCACCGCAGCGGTGCTCGCCAGTAACTCCGGCAATGTTGGTCTGGAAGGCATCCTTGGTTCTCCTCCGCCTCCGGCGCCGCCGGCTGCGGTAGCTGCGGCGAAGCCCAGCCGTCCGCTGCTGCTAGGAACGGCGGTGCCGTTGCTTCCGCGGATGGCTGCGCCGGAGCCCAACGCCGGCACCGCGCCGGCGCCGCCAAGCGCTCTCAGCGCCGCCTGGCTGCCCCGCCCAGTCGACCCGGAACCCAACATGGGCGCCAGGGTTTGTGGATACGCTAGGAACCGCAAACTGGCGGCCCCCTTGCCTCCTTCAGAGGTAGTGCTGCTTCCATGACTTACGACGGTGATCGCGGCGGCGGCGGCGGCCGCGGTGGCGGTGCCTAGAACCGCCGCCGCCATCGCTGGCGCCACTGAGACTGTGTCGTTGTCGACGGCACCGCCGCTGCTGTTCTGCGGAGTGTTGACCACAATGCCGCGCATCAGCGTCACCACGATGGCACCGCCGCTGGCTGTATCTGTCGCAGTAGCTGCAGTTGCGGAGGATTGGCAGCGAATGTGGCTGCTGGTGGCGGCGGGCGCCCCCGCGACTGTGCCGGCGGGTGGCGCCACGTGACACCCTACCGTGACGTCCGTGAAGGATAGCAGAGAGGAGTTGTTCTGGGAGCTTCTATAGCTGCCGCCGCTCGCTAGGTAACGGCCGCTGCCGACGACCGAGGCGCCGCCGATGGCCACGGCGGCGGCTGCCGCAGCGGCAGAGCTGCCGCTGCCGCTGCCTCGAGGGGCCGTAGCGATGGCGGCGGCTGCAGTGACAACCGCGGCATCCATTCCCTTCATGCCGTGCAGCTGCGGAAGAGGACCGTTGGAAGGTGTCGCGGATGCCGCAGTTTGATGGTTTTCTAACGGCGACGGATGTGCCGACGAATCTGCCAATCCACGCGGGTGCTGCTGCTGATGCTGCTGATGGGCCTCAGCCAGGGAGGCCCTGCCGCTGCCGTTACCGACACCTGCAATTGCTCCGGAGCCCAGCGGTCCGGTGCTACTGCCGCCGTCACCGGCAGCTCCAGCGCTGAGCGCGGCGTGCGGAACGTCGACGGAGCTCCGAGTCCCATATGCGGACCAGGAAGACCCCGAAGCGCTGGTGACAGCGGCAGCGGAGCCGCCACCGCCGCCGGACATTAAGGTTGGCGCTTGCAGCTGCTGCTTCTGCCGATGGGAAATTCCCCGTCCGCTACGCGGCCGTACACGGCTCATAAGGCCTTGCTGCCCTGCCGCCACCGCCGTCGTCATCGTTACAAGCGGGACGGACCCCGTTATATCGCCCACTGCGCCCGATCCGACGCTGCTGCTGCAGTACGATGGCGGCACCGCCGCCGCTGCTCGCCTGGAATGTTGCAGGTCGCCACTGGCGGTGGCGTTGCTGCGGCGCTCTTGAATAGATGAGCGACGATCGCTTTCACTGCCGTTACAGAAACTGTACCCGCCTATGCTAGAGGGGTACCGGTCGATGCCGCCGCCGTCGCCGTCGTCGCAGGTTCCGAACAAGGTGCTATCGGCCCGATATGCATCATCATTGTCCAGGCCCGCCTCCTCCTCGCCGATTCGAATAAGGCCCGTGTCGTGAAGGTGCCGGCCCAGGTCTAAAGAGGACCGAGGGTACGACACCGTACCGCCGCCACGGCTGCCGCCGCCGCCGCCGCCGCGGAGGCTGCCACCGGTCTCCACGGTACCGTACGACATCGAGCCGCTCGTCCCGCCCATTGTCAACGCAGCTCCGCTGGAGCCGGCACCGCTTGCGGGCCCGTAGCTGCTGGAAATACGGCCGGAGGTGCTCGTGCCGTAGCCGCCAGTGACGCCGCCAGTGACGCCGCCGCGCGTGGCATACGACGGCGATTTGCATGATGCACAGTCGCCGCCGCGTGCAGCGGTGCCAGAAAATGAGCCGGCAACTGCAGTACCGCCGCCGCACATGGATGATGGCCACGCCGCCGCCACCGTCGCCTTGCCCCCAACTGACGCTGCGTTACGGAGCTGAAATTGCAATTGTGAGCGGCTCTGGGCCGCCGCTGCCCACTGGCGGATGCGCCCGCCAGCCCCTGCCGACAATTGCCGTACCGCAACCTCACCACCAACGCCGTCGCCGTACTGCCTCCCGTCACAGCGCTCTCCGGATGGCTGCAAGTACGGCGAGTACGACGCAGGTGAGGACGAAAGCGGCTCCACCGCTGACGACGCGCCGCTGAGGCCGCTGACACCGCCGCCGCGCGTAGTGTACGACAAGTGCCTCGAAATCGCGCCCGCCGTTGTCGAAGCCAGGGAAGACCCCATCGCCGCTGCCCTGCCGGTGCCCAGCGCATCGGTTTCGGAGCCGGCCATCGAGGTGTGCAGCAGATCCCGGGTCCCCATCACCGCCGTCGGAGCCCAGTGGCGCTCCACAGACGCGAGCGGCGTCGAGCTGCTGTGCGGGGAGGCGCTGGCGGCCGCTGCCAAGACATCCGACTGATAGACCTGTCATCATGTGTAGGAAATGTAGGAAATGTAGGAAATGTAGGAAAGAGGGCCACAGCCGCGTTTTGTTAATGGAGGTGTGCAGCAGAAAGGAACTCCCCAATGGTTCGGATGGGTCGCGCTGCGACATGACCCATGTCTACATGTCTGTCTACATGTCTGTCCCGCCGATCCGTCGCCGGGTACTGTAGGACTGGGCGCTCACGTGCGGCATTGATAGGTCCCCAGTACGACATGGATAACTACCTGTTAGTACGTTAGTTAGCGGCACATCGCGGCACATCGTCCACTAACGACGACAATGGAACTATCCACTCAGACTTACGCGCTCAGACAGCATCCCCCCCGCCCCCCCCCCCACCACCTCCCTGCACTAGAACGCCTGGAACACTGTTGTCCTCACTCGGAATTAGTACGGCAGAACTTTTTACGGAACTGGTACGGCAGTGTCATCATGCATCGCGCGTGCATCTAAGCTGTGTACCTAGGCCCTCTCCGCTATCCTGCAGCCGCCGCTCCGCTGTGTCGTACCTGACGGCCGTCGGCAAGAACAATGACCTGACGAGGAGGGGCCATCGTCTCCTCTATTGCCGCCGCCGCCGCCGTCACCCTTTCCAGCCGAGACCGGGACCCCGGTGCTGCCCTGGCCCAGCCGCCATCGCCGCCGCCGCTCCGCGGCCCCGTTTCGCTGCTCTGCAGCTCGCCCTCCTCCGCCGCCGCCGCTGCGTCGCTCCCCCGGCGGACGATCCGGTGCGCCGCTGGAATCTTGAACGATGACACCGTCGGCGTCACCGCTGTCGGTACGACGGCGGCGGCGACGGCGGCAGCGGCGGCGCCGCTAGCCGTGCCCTGCAGCAACGGCGATGCCCCACTGAACGTTGACCATGCTTCCGATAAGCCGGACGAGTTGTTCCGATTGTCAGAGGACAGTTGTTGCTGTTGCAGGTACTGCTGCTGCTGGAGTTGTTGTTGCTGCTGCTGCTGCTGTTGGTATTGCTGCTGTTGATACAGGTGCTGATTTTGTTGTTGAACTCTCCAGTCGAAAGAGGACGGTGAGGCGAGAGCCGCCGGCAGGGGTATCGTTCCAGTGTTGGCTGTGGAAGGATACCGCATGATCGAATTGGGGTTCAACAGGAATGGCGATGACGCCGACGACAACAGCCTGTCGTACACGTCAGCTTCCAAGATGACCGACGACAGCATGGAGTGGTCGTTGGCGGCGGCGGCGGCAGCGGCGGCGCCGCCGCCAGGGGCGACGCCCGATAGCGACCCTGCATAGGGTAACATCCTCGCCTGCAGCGCGGCGGCGCCCTGCGGCCCAGCCGTACCGCCCGGCTCCGCGATGTCGCCGCCGCCGCCATGTAATGCTCGCGGGGCCCCCGCGCCCGTCCAAACCGTCGTCGCTGGGTTGGCCGCGTGCTGGTTAGCAGTAGTAACCTTGTTAACACTGCCTCCCGCGCGGACTACGCCGCCAGCCGCAAAGCCCGCTGCCGCTGCCGGGGTTGCGGCAGCGACGACAGTCGTTGCCGCTGCAGCAGCGCCGCCGCCGGCGGTGCCGTCCGGCGCAGATTGCCGCCTCGCAAAGGAAAAAGGGACCTGGGCGGGTCCGCAGGATTGAGACTGCTGCAGGTTGGACACCGGCGCTCCTGACGGCGTCAAGGCCACGGGTTGCCTGCCCAGGCTCGGCGGCCGCTCGGAAGACGCGCGCCGAACGTGCGACAACGTAACCTCTTCCGACGTCCCAGCCAACACAGCTGCGGCCCGCGCCGCCGCCGCCGCCTTCGGGTCGGGCGCCTTGCTACTTCGAGACAGCGGACCCGGTAACAATCCCACGGGCGGCAAACAAGCAGAGACGGTGGCGTTGCCGCCGCCGCTACCGCCTTCACAATCGACTACCGCAACAAGCGACGGCATCGCCGTAGCTGCACAAGAATACGCCGGCAACGGCGCCATCGCCGCGACATTGCTGCGATGCATGTATTTGGACTCCAGGGAGGAAGTACGATATGCTGGATGAGGCTTTGGCGGCAGCGAGTCCAGGGAGGCGCGCTTCGCCGCCAGCGGCGGCAGCAGCAGCCGCTGCTGCTGCGGCGGCACCGCCGCCGCCACGGTTCCAGCTCCGTACATTGGCTGGCCGGCCCTTCCCGCCACGGGAAAGCGGCCTTGCGGATCCGTCAGGGCAGTTGTGCCAGCACCCACACCCACACCCGCACCCGCGGCTACACGGCCTTGCGAGCTCACGGAGTCCGTCCGTCTGAGCCGTGGCCGCGTCGACAGGGCTTCCTGTACTCGTGTAGGATTGGGTGTGACGCCGCTGTGAGAGGTGGGGAAGCGCGGCTGGGCCGGCTGGCCCAATACGCTTCGCCGCGGGCTGGCAGAAAGGTGGATGGAGCCCATAATCAGGTCGCTTCCGGCGTCCGTATCGAAGTCGGTGCCGGCGCCGGTGATAAATGGGCTCGAATCGTCGCCGGCGTTGTTGATTGAAGTACTTGTCACACGGCTAAAGCTGGGGCCAAGGCGTGGCGGCCGGACCAACCGTCGACTGCTACTCGCCTCCACCGACGTCTCGTTTGCGAGGGGCGGGCTTGCGAGGGTCTGCTCCTTGACGGCCTCAACGGCGTCGGCGTCGGCATCAGCGGCGGCGGCGCTGACAGCGCTGGCCGCCGCAGGGCGGAGAGGGTACAACAGTTGTGATGATGACGCTGCCGCCTTCCGACACGAGCTCGCAAGATGATACGATAGCGCCGCCGCCGCCAGCCAAAGGCCGCCGTACGCAGCGACCAGCGCCTGTAATGATGCCGACGGCGCCAGGCGGCAGTGCAGCAGTGCGCCGGCGGCGGCGGCCGCCGCCGACTGGATGCCATAAGCCCACGGCGACAGATTGCTGGCGATCAGGTGCGCTAGAAGTACGACAGTCGCCGTCAAGGCGGCCTCTCCGCTCTGCAGATCGATCCCCCCGTCGACGTACAGCATAGAGGTGGCTTTAGAACCAGTAGCAGTAGCAGCATTTGCGAATGCTGCTGCCCCTGCCGCTGGTACGGCAGCCAGAGGAGCCAGAAGGACGAGCAACGCCGCCCGCGCCAGCCCCGCCAGCCAGCTGCAGACACTATTCACAATCCAAAAGTAGCTTGGCCTGCGTGTAGCACGTGGCCCATGAGACTCTGGTCAAAGGTTGTCTTCATCCCCTTTAGTGTTCTTCTTCTTCTTACGTCCTTTTTATATCTCTGTATATCTATCTATCTCTATATATGTAGATATAATAGAGATATAAAAGATAAAACAATATATTGATAGAAGATAAAGCAATAAACCGGAACACATGGGATTGCAGCACACACACGGGAAACGTACAAATTTACACTTTAAAAGGTTAAGGGAAACATTGGCATGTGTGATGGCTACTGGTTTTCTGGAAGCCATCATACATACATGATGAGCGGCGCTCGCTCCTCTCACCGTTGGCTCCATCTGGGCCATAAGATGATGATGACGTTCATGATCAGCACCGTTCCACCCCACGACGTGACCAATAGCCCCGCCAAACACCGCAACTGCTGCAGCGCCTCATCCTTAGAGCCTCCTCCTATAGGTCCAGCCGCGACCGCAGCCGCCGCTGCTGTTGACGTCACCGCCGCATCCGCCCCGCCGCCACCGCCCAGCGTCAGTGCCGGCCGTTGCAATCCCGCTGCTGCCGCCGCCGCTGCCGTTGATGCCGTCGCTGCTGGTATCGCGCCTATGCAGAAGCGCCTAGAGGCTTGCAAAAAGTGGTACGATATTGACGCCGCGTCCGCCAGTCGTATCGCCGCCACGTGCCGCTTTTCGGTCGAGAAGTCCTGGTGCCACCCAAAGCACCGCCTCGCCGATGCCGCCGGCAACTCCGCCTCCTCCATTCCCTCTTTCCACTGTTCGCCCTCCTGCAATCGGCGCTGCTGCTCCTGCTGTTGCGATGACTGCTCATGTTGTTGCTCGTCTTGCATGTGCCGGGCCTGACCCTCCCAAATTTGGTGCCGGCAATTTCCTGCTAACGGCGCAGACACAGGAGGTGTCATGCGACCGCCGCCGCCGCCGCTGCCGCAGACCCCTCCCGCATGCCCCCCTCCCGCATAACCCCCTTCCGCTTCCACCGGTCTGCTGCTCGCGGCCGCAAGCTTGCGGCCCCGGCGAACCCCCGTCACCACCAAGCCGCGGCCGCTGCCGCTGCTGCTTCTGGACACAAACCACCGCTGCAGTCGCCTCACTGCTGCTGCTGCTGCTCCTGCAATATCGCCCTCGTCCAGCCGATGCTGCCCACACCCTGTACCACCTTCCCTGACGGCGCTCGCTGCGTGTCGCTGCTTCCCCCATAGCTGAAGAGCACCCTGCAGCAATAAATGCGACTGTTCCAGCTCTATGTCCCCGTCCCCGCCCCCATCGCCGCTCGCACCGCCTGTGTGGGCCCGGGCCCTCCGGTGCAGCCGTGAAGCACCGAGCCAAATGCCAGCGAGCGCCAGGAGGGTGTGCAGCGCCGCCAGCGCCACCACCCTGTGCACCAGCTGCGTTAGCGGGCCTGTGAGGAACGTCGTGCCCGCTGCCACCGGCGGGGCGGTGGTCGATGTGAGGGCAGCATCAACTCCGATGGCGTTGGCAGCGGCGCTTGCCGCTTGCCGCGCGAAATCTACAGCTGCGATTGCCACACTCCAGGTGTAGAGCACGGCGGCCTGCACGGCCGTGACCTCTGTCGTGTCCTGAAGCGGATGGCGATGAATGGCGATGGGAATAAGGGCAGCCATGAATCTTCTAGGCCCAATAGTAACAATGTATATTATAGGAAGTCCTAGAAGTCCTGAAGTGCCATGAAAACCTGTGCAGCATTAGGAAGCCCCGACACTGAACTCCACCTGGGTCACAAAGTGCTGACCCAGATGAGGTGGCAGGGAGTGCTGACCCAGATGAGGTGGCAGGGAGTGCTGACCCAGATCAGGAGCCCTTTGTGTTTTGGGCCCTCCCGCCCCACACGCACGGTTTCCGGGCCTCGAAGCGACTGGCGTGCTTGGTAGAGGGGGGATGGGGGAAAGGCGGGTGAAGCGCCAGGGTAACAGCGCCATTCCCAAGCGGCTTTCGCTCCCAAATGGCACGTGGCATGTTCCATAACCTGGGTTTATCTTGCTATGAAACAATCCATCCTGCTTTAGGTTTGCTGCTAGGTTGATCTGCTATGCAGATCAGGATAAATCCAACATTGGAATATAATTGAAATGACAAGATTCCAACTGCACCGTAACGAGACTGAGGCTGCAAAGCCATCGGGCTGGCAAGCAGGCAACGCTGAGGGATCCACTTGTTGTGGGTTCGGGGGAATTCCTAATCGATCGGAAGGGTTCTGGTAATACCATGGGCAATCCTAGCGCGCGCCACCCCGATGCCCAAGTCGAACGGCAAAACCTACTTCGTTGCTAAGTGCCAGAACTGTAGAGGCAAGTGGTGCCAGCCACCAGGTAGGTCCAAGAACTGTCGTCGGCCGTAACAAAGTATCCATGAAGTGCGTAAGGCACGGCAAAGCGGCTGTGATACGACGCAGGACCATCGCTGCTCGTTGACCACGGCCATCGTCCGCGAGGACGGCCAAAAGGGTGACGGATGTTAGCAAACGCCACAAGCACGAGAAAAGGACATATGTGTTGCCACCCACGGCTGCCCAGGCTCCTGTCGGGGAATAGGCTGAGTGAGCTTGCCGGCCACCGTCCGAGAAGCCCGCATGAAGCCCAACGGCATCAAGTCAAGCTATCCTACGTAAAGCCTTGCCTGTTACATTGACGCGAGTAGCACAATCAGGCTGGCGGCCACCGAGCTGTACAAGCAACACGATGAACCTACACGCAGCTTGGAACGATGAGTCAGGCAGAATTCAATGGGCAATGTTAGAGGAGAGGGCACATAGTGAACACGACGCGACTGCGTACCAGAAAACGCCTGCTCCCTGCCAAGGCATACTGAAGGCCAACCCGCAACTCTCAGTGCGTCTCTATCCGAGCTAAGTATTTTGTCACCTTGTATTTGACATAATGCCGTGACATCTTCATGTTATTCATGGCCAAGCAAGGCCACTGACAGCCCGTTTAAAGGTTACATAAGGTGAAGAAGGCCTAAAAATGAATGAATACAAGTTTGTGCAAATTGTAGCTTTGACAGGTGAGGATCCTCCATGCTCCTACGCACGAGACAGCGTTTTCGTGTTTTCCTTGTGTACTGCCTTGCGTATACTGCGACTTCACAACGCCGTACAACGCGCACAAAAATCCACAACAAAGAAAACATCGGCTTTGGATCATTGATGATCATCCCTTGTTTGTTAAGAGAAGAAGTTTTAGGCTGCATTCCTTGTATGAGTAATTAGCATGCTTGTAATACGCTTATCAAATGTCTAACCTTCCTGATTGCCTGAACTCAACTGCTTGGTGCTGAACGTTCTCGGTGTCTGGACGCTCGCCCACCTATGTACACCCTTCACGTGGTCGCCTCGGAGCGACGTCTGTCCCAACTACTACTTCCGAACCCTGCCGGCAGCGATAGTGGAGGGGCTCCTCAAAAGTATGGCCTGCTAGGCGACGGCGACTCTTCCAGCGACGACAGCGAAGGAGAGTTGCTTGGGCTCGATTTAGACGATGACAGCCAAGTCATCGAGTTCACAGCCGGCAACCCTTGCGTGGAACACATTACCGGGGTTGTGCATCTCTACCGCCCTACACCAGGGCGCCTGCCGCAGAACTCAACGCCTGCAACAACGCCCGCTGCCTCAGCCCTTGCAACACCTGCGGTGCCCAAAGGCCACAGGCCGCTTACAGACAGCCCCGCCACCTCCGCCTTGCCAGCGCTCGTCAACGCTTCGCCGCCCGCCAAAGGCCACGCCAGCTGGGCGTCCCTCCTGGGAGCGCCAGCGCCGCCGGCGAAGCAGACCGCAGTCCCCGCAGCCCCCGCTGGCCCCGCTGCCGCCGCAGCCCTACTGCCGCAAACCGCTTCCGTCAGCATCGGCTGCGATGAGCTGTGCTGCCTGGCGCTCCCCTCTGACATGACCATCGCCGACTTCTGCACCTTCCTCGGCGCCCACTTATTGCGCCTCCGCCGCATGCGCGTACTGCGCCGGCAAGTGGGGCAGGTCGCGACGGCGCTGGCGTCGGCGTCGGCGTCGGCGGGGATCACCGCCACCGCACCGGCGGCGTCGGCGCCGTCAGGGCTACCTGGCTCACGCAGCGGAAGGTCTTCCTCCGCGGGGGGCTCAACCTCCCGGTCCACCAGCGGCGGCGGCAGTGGCAGCGGCGTCGAGGCCGATTCCGACCCACGGGTCGCGGGTCCCAGGCGGCTGAGCCAGAATGGGCAGCAAGCGACGGCGGCGTCAGCGCCATTGCTCCCCAGCGGTTCAGAGGCTTCGGATCCCTTGCAGTGCCACCGCAGGAACGAGGGAGGGGACGGCCCGCCTCCGGCGCCAGCACCGGCGGCTGCGGCTCCGCAGGTGGCACGGACGGAGGCGGGGGCCGCGGCTCCCGGTGGAGGAGGAGGAGGAGACGGCGGAGAAGCCCAGCGACAGACCCGTGGGTCGGCTTCTGACGGCGCTGCTCACGGTTTGCCCTCGGATCACGCACCACACGCACCTCACCCTCAGCCTCACCAGCAGCCCCATGGCCCCCAACGCCACCACCAAGAACAACAGCAGCAGCAACAACAACAACGACAACAGCAACAGCAAGGACAACAACAACAGCAGCAACAACAACAACAACAAGGACAACAGCAACAGCAAGGACAACAACAACAGCAGCAACAACAACAGCAAGGACAGCAGTTTTCCATTTCAAGTGCTGCTTCTCCTCGGCCGCCGCCGCGCCACGTGGCACGACCCCCCTCCCAACGAGTCGTGTGCATGGTGCTGATGCGCATGGAGAGTCCGGAGGCCGCAGACGAGCTGTATAACGACCTTAACGGTAAACCGTTCAGCTCCCTGGAGCCCGACATCGTCTGCCGGCTCGTACACGTACGGCACGTGGAGGTCACCAGCGGCGGCTGCAGGCATGCACCCGGTGCGGCGGCGGCGGCGGCGGCGGCGGCGGCTGCTGATGCAGAAGGCGCAACGCCGCCGCCAATGCCGCCGCCGCCAGGTCAGACTGAGCTCCCCTCCTGCCCGGTGTGCCTGGAACGGTTGGACGAGCACGTAAGCGGGATCGTCACAACGGTTTGCAACCATATGTTCCATTCGGAGTGCTTGCAGAAGTGGGCGGACACGACGTGTCCGGTGTGCCGCTACTGCGTTCGGGGCGCAGCTAACACATCTCGCTGCGGGGTGTGTGCTACAGCCGTGGACCTGTGGATCTGCCTCGTCTGCGGCCACGTGGGCTGCGGACGATACCGCGCAGGTGCGGCCCCCCGGGTGGCTCGGGTGATTACCTGGTTGTGTGTCCACCATCACCCATCACTCTTTTTGCACACGCTTGCACGCTGGGAACGAGGTTGGGTACTGGGAGCTATAGGTACTAGGTACTGGGCAGAAGGGTCAACCTGCCACTTTCGTTGCTTGTCTTGGTGAGGTGTGGTGGTCCGCGGGAACGAAACAGCATCGTGCGGGGGGTGCTGCTGCTGCTGCATTTCGACAAATGGCTAAAAGGAAATACCTATCTGAAAAAAATCTAAGTCTCTCACCGTTAAAAAAATATTTTTATTTTTCTCTTGCCAATGATGTCTGTTTGGCTTTTCTTTTCTTTGTTCCCTTTTTCCTTTTTCCTTTTTCCCGCTGCTGCTAAGTCAAAACATTTATGTGTATCTTAAAAGTTGTGCGCATGTGTATGTGTATTGTATGTATGTATGTATCGGGCTATCTCCTCCTTGCAATGCCTCTTCCCTCCACTCCCTCGTGTCCTATTTAGGCCACGCGGCAGACCACTGGCGCACCAGCGGGCACTGCTACGCACTGGAGCTGGAGACACAGCGGGTGTGGGACTACGTGGGCGACAACTACGTGCATCGCTTGATACAGTCCAAGACCGACGGCAAGCTGGTGGAGCTCGCGGCGCCAGCTACCGCAGTGGCGTCCCCGCACGCGATTGGCCGCGGCG
>NW_003307567.1:1072399-1096104 GCF_000143455.1 Volvox carteri f. nagariensis | reverse complement strand
GGTGGGGGTGAGGTGGGGTGGGGGCTGTGGTGTAGGGGCGGTGTAGTGAGGGACTGAGAAAATGTCGCAGTTGTAGTAGTAGTTGTAGTAGTAGTAGTAGTATGCAGCCCGAAGCAGCCCATCGAAGTTGGAAAGCTTCTTCACATGCCCCACACATATGCCACATGCCGCCACATGCGGCCACATGCCGTACAGGCCACACTGGATGCTGACCACCGCTGTGCCCAGGCGGGGGCCGCCGCGGATAAGGCCCGGGCAGATGCCGCCGCGGCGCAAGCGGTTGCGAGGGAAGAGGGCCGACGGCGGCAGGTGGCGGAGCGGCGTACGACAGAGACAACAGAGGCGCTACGGACTGTACGACAGGTGGTGGTGATGGGGATCACTGCGGGTCGCATTCGCATTCACAGATTGGGGGGGCGTGCAGGAGGGCTGGGGGCGGCGGCGACGGCGACGGCCGACGTGTTGCGCCGTACGTTTTGCCGTATGGAGTGGTGGCGCGTACATAAAAGCGCCGTGAAAAGTGTGGCCGTGTAGTATTGCCCGGGGAGGACCGCGATTGCAGTTGCGGTTGCGGTTGCGGTTAGAGCATCTCAGTTGCAGTGGAGGTTAGAGCTGCGGGATGCAGGTAGGGTAGGGCTTGCGGTAAGGGGTGTTGTGGATTGGGGGGCCATGATTGGGGGGGGTGGAATTGGCGCTGCCGCTGCCGCTACCGCTGCCGCTGCAGAAGGGGAATGGAGGTCCATGCGGATTCCTCTTCCCCTCGGAATGCGGTTTTCTTTGGAACTGGGCTGTTGGCGGTTGGGGTTTCGGTTGCATTAAAACGGCAGTAAATAGGATATGTTTAAGAGACTAAACCTTAAAACCGACAGGCAGGCGTCCTTCCATGAATATTCAAGCCGGTACCGAAACTGATTTCCTAACTGCCTCTTTAACCAAATTCTCAACCAACTTCCTAGCCAGCGTTCCCGGCTGACTCTTCCGGAGTCGGTAGTTTCCACCCGGCTTGAGTTCCGACTGTTGGTGTTCTCTCAGGTGCCGTAGGCACTTTATTCTTTGCTTCTTGCACACGCGTCTCCCGACCATTTGACAGGATCCAGCGGGCCATTTCGCGCCTTTTGAAACCCTCCACCAGACAGCTGCTTTTTTTGCCAATATCAGAATCCCAAAATTACATAAAATATAGGGTTTTAGGGTTGTATATATATATATATGTATAGGGCTTATAGGGTTTTTACAGGGTTTTGGGGGTTATATATATACATTCCAAACCGATTCTAGTACCAGTCTCAACCGTTACCAGATCTCAACCGACTCGCCCGCAACCGACCCTTCAGGAGGCGGACTTCCTGCGCTCCCTGAACGAGACGCTGCTGGCCAACCAGAAGGACTTCAAGCAGCAGCTGGCCGCGGAGAAAGCGCGTGCGGATGCAGCCCAGGCCGCCGTCAAAGAGCTCCAGGAGCAGGTGTGCGCGTGTGTGTATGTATGTATGTATGTTGTTACAGGGTGGTTAACTTCGCCAGCGGCCCCCTTTCCCGGGGCAGTCCCTGCTCTCCCCTGCTAGAGGGGCACCCTAATCCGTCACCCCATCCGACTTCAGAATGTATTCGTTGGGTTCGGCAACTCACCACCAGCATCCAACCAAATCTAGCGGATCAACGGCGCATCAACTTAGTTCCTGGTCAGCTCGCAAGTTGATATTATCACGTCCTACACCGTCCATATGATGGGGGGCCACCTCCCATTTCATCACTCCTCAAACACCCGAGGAGCCGGCAGGCGGATTTGAACCCGGGTCGACTGGGTCGACTGGGAGCAGAAGTCAGGCTTATGTATGTATGCGCGTTGGGGGTAGCGGGAAAAGGGGTTGGGAGGATGTGGCGTGGCTGTGTATGGCTGTGTGTGGCTGTGTGTGGCTGTGTGTGTATGTGTGTTTTATGCTGATGATCCGAGTGCCGGTACCATGCCACCTTGATCGCACTCTTTTTGTTGCGGTGTGCAGGTCCGCGATCTGGCCTTCTTCATCGAGGCGCAACGCGCCATCAACGATGCCGCCGGCGGGGAGCTGAAGGAAGGTACCGTGCTGCCGCTGCCGCAGGTGGGTGGGTGAGGGGGTGTGAGCGGTATGATGAGGCGGTATGAGGCGCTTCGTGGGAGTGGTGATGGTCATGGTCATGGTCATGGTGGTGAGGGTGGTGGTGAGGGTGGTGGTGAGGGTGGTGGTGAGGGTGGTGGTGAGGGTGGTGGTGAGGGTGAAGGTGAGGGTGAGGGTGAGGATGGTGATGATGTGATGATGATGATGCATGGTGCAGGGGCTCGTCGCGAGGAGAGAGATATATCACCTTTTGGTTTGGTACCGCACGTTTGCCAACGTTTTGGGGAGTCCAGATATAGTGCACACGCATAGTGTACGAGCAGCCTCCGCAATGCAAAAGAATAAACGTGCTGTGTTCTCTCTGCGTTTCGGCTTTTTGTGTCTCTCTTGGGTCGTCGCAGCAAAAAATGCTGTGCCTTCTCCTTCCTTCCTTGCGTGCGGGAGGGAGGGAAACACGCGCTACGGGTGGTACACACTGCGCGGGTTTTTGGAGGTGGTTGTTGAAACCACCTCTTGGTAAATTCGCAACCAAAAACTTTTCCTCCTCCACTCCTCTCTCTCTCTCTCTCTTTTTCTTTCGCCTCTCCTCTGTTTGGTGTTGGTGCGCCACCACACTTGTTGGTGCGCGTGATATGACACACACCGCTCTCTCAAACATGCGACCTCTCTCGCTCCCTCCCTTCGTCTCTCATCCGCCCCCTCCCCAATTCGCCGTTTGCCGCTGGATTATGTGCAACCCCCTCGTATATATTGTGTTTTCTTACTCGAGCGCACCTCTCGTTTCCACCCCACCCCGTCGTGGATAACTTCCCCCCGGCCATCACGCCACTCTCTCAACCGGGTAACGGACACAAATCCCCCTCTCGGCCCCTTCCGGCGTTTTCTGTGCTGGCTGCCATGTTTCCCGCTTCCTGCCGCCCACACTTGCAGAACAGCGCCGCGCGCGGGGTTCGCGCTGGGACATCCGGCTCCAGTAATAGAGCCGGGATGCGGGGAGGAGGTGGGGGGAGTGGCAATCGCGGTGGTGGGGGAGGAGGAGGTGGTGGTGCTGGCAAATGAAGGGGGTGGGTGGGTGGGTGGGGCCATGGGCCCCCGCGGCCCTGCAGGAGTGCTTGGCTTAAAGACGACGTGCGGAGGGCCAGTGAAGTGGGCCTGAGGCCAAGTGGATAGTCGAGGCATTCGGGCGTCGGAAGAAAGGAGTGACGGCCCCGAAGAAAGGCTCGCGCGTCCTTCAGGGTTGGCCTGTGAGAGAGGCCCTGTGATGTAACAACAGCGCCCCTGGGATCTACTTGCAGATGCTACGTGGCGTGATATGTTGGCGTACTAGTAGGCCACGCTTGGCCAGTAATGTAGGGTTGTGATGGTGGCGGTGGTGCGCAGCAGATCCAATTTTATAGGCAGTACCTCGAGGCACGCGTGTTGTTAGTAACAAACGAGTTTACAGTGCAAACAGCAGACATCCTGTAGCTGAAGTAACGCGGATCGGTACCTTTTTGATGCTGCGAAAATTATCTAAATGTGCAGAGAAGAGCGTTGAATTCATGCAAGCTATTTATCCTGAAGACTTGCTGTGTCTGTGCACTGCCATGAAATATAGACATAGCGTGTACTTGTACTGTGTGTCAGTTTCGGTTTGACAGAAGAACCCTTGCAGGAATGGACCATGTGTAAGCGTGGTGTAGCATGACGACCAATGGAACTAATGTCCGCAACGCCAGAAAGCCGTCCTTCTGTGCTGATAGGACTGCAGTGAAGCCCTCCTGACCCCTCCAGAAAGGGTTACGTCACTGACAGCCAGAAGCTAACAAGTGTACAGATATTATGAGTACATCGATACGTAATCCAGCCTGGTCCGATATCGACTGGCTTCAAACAATGTGCAAAAGCCACTAAGAGCGAGCTTGCCGTACGCACGTGACTGCGACTTGCCTGGCTACTTGGCCATGCTTTGGCGCGAGAAACAATCCACGCAGTACATCCATTTTGTTACCCACACTTCAACTTAGATGCACTTAGGCCATACCTTCGACCTTATCTCCACATCGAAGCGCGGCAATCAAACAGGTTACACAACGACCCTTCATCGTCCTTAACTATTATGGCTTAATTCATTACCTTCGCTTCAGCAGTGCCGACCGGGAAGTTTTTCCTGGGACGGAGGGCGAGTAGGGTTTCCAACGGGCGGCTGCTGGGTTTGGTAGTTTTTAGCCAACGCAGAAAGTGATCCACGGCCCAGTTCTTTTAGATTGGGCAGTGAAAGTGGGGAAAGCGGCGGAAACACCACCAGCCGAAGCGGCTATGAGGGCCCAGTGCGTGGCGAGTCTTCACCCTATCCAGGAAAATTCCACGTTAAGAAGCGACGCTGTGGAAGCGCCTGCACAAATACCTGCACCTTACTCATGCCATTCTACGGCGTCTCGAGTTGTCAAGGGCGAGGTACGTCGGGACAAGCGTGGTCACGCCTTGGGCGGCGCCGAGCTTCGCCAGTTTTGCGCATGTTCTGGATGTGCTTCCAAAGGATTTCGATCGCAACGTTGGCCATGCTTTGCGCAGGATGTCATTTACATTCATCCTCTTGCCATCGCAACTCAGCCCCAAAGCATGTTGTACATGGTCTGCGACGGCCATTCAGGGTCCGAAGCTGCCAATTACGTTGCGGCAAATTTTGTTCGGATCTTGAATTCTTTCCTTCCGGCGAAAGCACCGAGCATGACGAACGCTAAAGGTGCGTATTGCACCACGCAGCTCGTCTTGCATCGCTGCGTGCTAATTCGGAAAGTCGCGCCGCAGAGACGGAGGCTTTTGCTGAGGTTATACGACAAGCACTGGTGGAAACGTTCGTGCGGCTGGACAACGATTGGATCGCCGTGGGGCATATGTCAGGTATACATCCCGCTGTGCCCCTTTCCTCTTCTCCCCCGCGGTTGCCTGGACCAACGCGCCTTCACAAACCCCTGTACCTTCACCCGCACATACTCACCTTCCTTACAATAAAACAACATACCTACACTTATGCACACACGCGCACGCTTTTACCGCGGCTACATGTATTGTGCCATTATCACCATCATCATCACCATCACTATCATCACCATCATCATCATCACCAACATCACCATCACCAGCATCACCATCACCACCACCATCCCCATCACCACCACCATCACCACCACCACCACCACCATCGCCATCAGCACCACCACCATCATGTCCCACTCCACCCCGCACCACACCCGCATCCAACGCACCCACCCACTCCAGGAACCACCGTCACAGCAGCCATCATCATTGGCTACCTGCTCACGGTCGCCAACCTCGGCGACTCCTCCGCCGTCCTCGACACGGGCTGCTCCATCCTAGAGCTCACAGGCAGCCACAGAATTCAAAGCAACCCAGACGAGCAGGCGCGGCTGCGAGCCGCGGGCTGCACTTTGGCGCCTCTTGGGTTTCATTTGCAAGGCCCTGCGAGGCAGGGTGAGCTCGGAGTTGGACCGCTCCGGCTCTGGCCCGGGGGTCTGTGCGTCTCTCGCTCTGTAGGGGACCTGGACGCGGGTCCAGAGGTAGTTCCCCTGCCACACATTCGCCAGGTAATTTGACAACGACATCAACATCAACATTAGGAAGGGGCTTGGGGGATTAGGAAGGAGGGGAAATGTGATTGATGGATGCAGATGGTAATGTCACATCAACAATAACGTTAGGAAGGGGGGGGCTTGGGGGATTAGGGTGGGAATGTGATGGTGATGCAGGTGTGATGATCGGGGTGTTCGGGAGGAGTGGACGAGTCTGGGTTGGTGTGAGGGTGGGTGGGTGGGGGGGGTGCTGGGGGGGTGCTGGGGCGAGGGGGCTACTTGCATCAGAGGGGGTGCTGTGAGGTGGGTGAGGGGGTTCTGATGGAAGGGGTGGGGGGAGATGGAAGCGAATGCGGGAAAGGGAATGCGGGGAAAGGAGATGCTGAGCATGTGTGTGTAGGTGTGTTTGTTTGTGTTGACTGTGTGAGGAGAGGGGCGGGGGAGGGGAGGGAGAAGGGGCGGGTTGTGGGGGAGGCGGGGAACGAGGCTTGGTGTGTGGTGGTCATATTTGGCCGTGGGATACGTACACATACATACAGAAAAAGCTAGCAGATGCACACCATACGCGCGCCGTGGGGTACAGAGAGCGAGTAGGTACAGGTACACACACTGACGGACGGCAGGGGAGGGGGGATGTGACGCGGCAGCAGCCGCGGCCGGGCTTGCCCCTAAAACCCTAAAACCCTAAGCTTCTTTGTTGTGTCACATGATGGTGACCCATGGGGGTGGAGGCGGAGGAGTATGGCGCGAAGGGGTATGGGCCATCCCGACGTCATCACAACTCGACACACTGTGCTGACAATTCCTCCTTGTCGTCCTCCCCTCGTCCAATCCTGTGTTTCGGTATGGATGGATGCACTGGGATGCGCAATGGGGTTGAATGCATTTGAGAAAAGAGGAAAGCGATCTCAGCCTGACGGGGGAATTAGATGTCAGCGTGGTCCCGCAGCGTGGTGGTTCTGCAGGGCAGCGGGCTATATGGACCTGTGTTGGCGAAAGATATGTCTGTCTGTGCGTGTATTGTGCGGGATGAGCTTTGCTGCTGCTGCTGCTGATGATGATGATGATGTTGACGACGATGACGATGATGAAAGGAGGGGGTCGACCAGGGGGCGGCAGGCAGCCCGCGAAGACGACAGCCCCCTGCTGCTGCTGCTATTGCTGCTACTGCCACTGCCGCTACTGCTGCTCTTCTGTCCTGGACGGCCCGGGTAGCCGCGTCCTGCTTGGGGCTGTAGTAGTCGGGCTGTAGTAGTCCCGCATTTGGCCACCTAGTGCCGCTGTGTGCTGCCGCCAAGTCGGGTTTGGGGTTTTAGGGTTTTGGTTTAGAGGACAGCATGAAAAAGAGATGAGTGTTGCTTCTGTCTCTAGGAGGTTGGAGTCGTCATCTTGTCGTTGAGGTGGTGAGCAGTCGGTTGAGGTGGCGACCTCACGCACGTGTGATGGTGGTGGGTTGGCCTCGGTGTTGTGGTGACGTAAGGGGGGGAATGTTCTGGTGACGTGCCGCTTCCTTCCGCGGCGGCATTGACCCGTTGACCCCCCTCCCCCCGTTTATTATTTATTATTCCCCCTTCCATTGTACCACACCACCATTGCGCTACTCGCCGCTGAAAGCCTTGTTTACGAATGTTGTTGTTGCTGCTGCTACTGCCGTTGCTGCTGCTGCTGCAGGTGTTGTTGCCGCAGGCAGGTGCCCGCGTCATCATCTGCTCCGACGGCGTGTGGGATCTCTTGAGACTTAGCAAGGCGGTGAAGCTCTGTCGCTTCAAACCCGCACCTGCCGCCACCTCCGCGCTCATGGCCGCCGTGTCCAGGGACCTGAGATTGCTGGTAAGAATGATGAAGAAGGTATAACAAGGAAGATCTAAAGATGTCTAAATTTTTATCTAAAGAGAAAAGTACAGAAAGGAAGTACGAGAGAAGAAGGAAAGGATGTGGCAGCGGGCAGTGCTGTGAGATTTGAAAACACATTCTCAGGTGGATGGAAGGGGGTTGGGATGCCCGAATATGTGTATCTGTCTGTATGTCTGTGTGTATGTATGTGTGTTTGGTATTGACTGGGAGGCTTTCCCTCGTGAAGCAACAAACTGGTTTTGGAGCGGGATTGGGGGAAGTACGACATGTGTATTCGTCCATCCAGGCATCGCTGGTTTGCCATCTTGAAAATTGCAGAGCGCTACATTGTGTCGCTTCCACCCGCCCCTCTCCCTCCCTCCCCCCCCCCTTCCTCCCGCCATTCTCCCTTTTCCCCCCCTCCTCCTCCCCCCCTCCCACCAAATCCACGGCTCCAAAACCAAAACGTCTTCGTCCTCCTCCCCTCCTGCGTCATCCTCTCGTCCTCCTTGCGGAACCAGGACGACGCCAGCATCATCGTCATTGATCTTCTTCCCTCCGAAACCACGAGCTGGCCGACCGTCGCGCTTAAGACCAACCCCAAGCCGGAGAAGTCTGGCGGCCTGTTTGCCTGTTTCCGGCCTGAGCTGGATGAGCCGGACAGCCGCGACCTCCACACCTCCGCGCCCGGGCATCTCGCCTTCATGGCGGACTTGGACTCGTTGCGCGTGTACCCCCAGATGAGAGGTGCGCTCCAACGCAGCCAGATTCAGCACCTGGCAACAGCGCTCAACAACGCCGTCGGCGTCGGCGTCAGCGTCAAGTCACCGTTCGACTACACCATGCACGGCGCACAGAAGGTCGCCCTCTACCGCGGCTATCTTAGCGGAGACACGAGTACGAGCAATGGCGGCGGCAGCATCGGCGGCGGCGGCATGGGCGGCAGCGTCGCCATGCCACGTACGAATTCGTCCACGGCGGTGGCGGAGGTGGCGTCCGAGGGAGCCAACATGTCGAACCATTCGATCCAGTCGTTGGAGCCCCCCTCGGGGTTGCTGAAGGGTGTTGGCAGTCTGGGTATTGGCATGGGGCTGGGGACGTTTTCCGCGGGTGCGACATCGGATTACGAGAGCCCGGTGGTGGCGTTTTCGAGCTCGGCAGGTGGCAGCGTGGGTCGGGGTAACGCGCATGCGTTGTCGGCGATGTCGTAGTTTTTTCTCACAAGCGGGAGAAGGATGTGTGTGTATATGCTGCATGTGTAGAGGTGTGTAGGTGTGTGTGTCTTATGTGTTTTGTGTCTGTGCGACGCGAGAGGGGGGGAGATAGGAGGTATGGGGGGGGGAGCCGTCGGAGCATAGGTGTCCAGACCGAGTAGTAGGCGGGGATAGGGGGAGGAGGAAATGCATCATGTGAGACGAGCGGCTCTGAAGTCCGAGTCAACCGCGCGGTGTCGTGATGTGATGCTGGAAGGCGCTGGGAAGGGAAGGGACAGGAGCCGTCGCACGGCGGAATCTTCCCAGGGGGGCAACGTGGGAGGGATGAAGCGTCATCCATCGGGCTGCATCGCTGTCAACTGGGTGTTGTTGTTGGTCGTGGTGTTGGTGGTGTGGAGAAAGAGGAGGAGGAGGAGGAGGAGGAAAAGGAGCGCAGCAGCGTCCCTTAAGTTGCGCATGTAGAGGCAGTGAGGGGGGTGGGGGCGCTGACGGAGGGGGTTTCTCCCGCGGGAACCCCCCTGCGCGGGGGTTGGGGGAAGGTCCACCTTTGTTACCAAGCCCCCGGCAGCAACATCAGGGTACCGGGGTGGGGTGGGGTCTGGGAGTGAGACATTCCACACACACACACACACACACACACACACACACACACCCTACAACATGCTCACAATATGCACAGGAGCTACTCGCGCAGGAGGCGGCGCATTTTTGTCCTTGTCTGCCTCTGTCCGTCCGTAGCTACGTCCGGTTACGGCTGTGTTGCACAGCTGTTGGCGTTACGGCTGTGTTGTGGTGGTGCGGCAGGGGGGCGACGAATGTTGCGCCGGATGTACGGCAATGATCTGTTTGTTTTCTGTGTTTATGTTTAGCAGCAGCAGCAGCAGCACTATTTAGCAGCGTGAAAGAAGTCACCAATGCACACACACATACACACAGAGCCTGCAGGGGGTCCTGCTGATGGCCGACGGGCCTATTGCAGACGTGTCTCGACAAGCGTGGCATGTCGGCGCTGGACGCGGACAGAGCCTAGCGCCTTTTAATCGCCATAGTCTATATCGGGCCGCCTAGCGCCTAGGCCCCGAAGCGAGTCCAGGTCAGCACACAGCCCGACAAAAGAAGCCCCGGCGAGAGCGGAGAAGGGGAAGGTGCCCCCGCGGCTGTGGGGCCGGTCTGTGTGTGTGTGTGTGTGTGTGTGTGTGCCGGGGGGAGCACAGCTCTGCGGACGAGGACAAAGAGGAGAAGAAGAAGAACAAGTCTACAAGAAAATAGATCACTGGGCGGATGGACACAGCGATTTGGTCGTTTTTCTTGTGTAGACTTGAATGGCGGTTCGTTTGCCGCCTTTTGGCTTATGGATTGCAGAGTAAAATTGTCAGGCTGGTTGGCGGCCTGTATGTATGTATGTATGTCTAAGAACGAACGGATTGAATAAGAGAGTACGATGAGGAAGTCGGCATCGCTAAACCGCCGCCTCACCGCGTCTGGGGTGAATAAGTGACTAACTGATCTCCGTGTGTGGGGGGTTGGGGTGAAGAGGCGCAGGGCCCTTCTTACTCGCGTGTTGGGGGTGTACGGCTGGGGGAATGCCGCCAATGGGTGCCTTGTTGTCCGCGTCTGTGTATGCACGTATGTATGTATGGCTGTATGTGTGTCTGAGTGTGTGTATGTGTGTGGGGGTGGGTTTCAATCCTTGATACCGTGTGTGCATCAACGCGGCTATCGCTGTTTTATTATATGTTAAATGAGCCACAAAGCACATGACGTTAAGGGCGCTATGGACGTGTGTCGGGTGTCTGTATGTCTGTATGTACGATGCGGTGTGTGCTTTTCCTGTGTGTATGTGTATATGAGAGTGCCCGTGCGGGCACATGTATGTATGTATGTATGTCAGTGTGAATCGGTGCTCAACGTGTATATTCCTGGCGGCTACGGCAGTCTCATGAGAACGCGACAGCAGGCCAGGACAAGATCCGTATCATCGTGCGTATAACTGTGTGCTTTACAACGTCTGTATATGCCGTACCATGTTCGTACGGCAAAGGTAACATCGCGTATCACAGCTCGGGGGGGCGGACGTGTCGCGCGGCGGCGCAGATACTGCACACGGCTGTGATGCAGATACGGCAGATGATGAAGCGGATGGGGGATGTATCCCTCGCGGCTCTTTGCACTCTTCCCCCCCCATTCTGCGCTCTTGGGATGCGAGCCCGCCTCGCCAGGTCTCTGTCGCGCGAGTGGCAATTTGGCGATGATAGCTATGATAGGACTATGATGGCTATAAATAAAAGTTTTGTTGTTGTGAGTGTTGTTGTTACGCGGTTTGCGGAAGTCTGTATGTAGCACTTTCTGAAAACCGAAGAATGAGAATGAGACTCTGGTGCGGATGGGGGTATGAGAGTAGGGTTGAAAGGTCCAAGCGGAGGTTTTATTGGAACGGTGGTTGGGGAACGAGTGACGGCGTCGTAGGGAAGCGCTGCATCTCCCCCATAACGGAGCTGGGAAGGGGGGTCCCTGCCAAGTTGGATCTGTCTATCTGTCTGTCGGTCTGTCTGTCGGTCTGTCTGTCGGTCTGTCTGTCGTCGCCCCCATGTGTGTGATGATGATGATGATGATCCTTCCGGCTCGCGCTCAGTCCGCCTCAACAACTGCAGGCAAATGCTCTACCCTTGGGCCGTGTGAGGTGTTTGTACTTTATAATAATATATGCTAGGTATATGGCTATACACATATGCTGCTAGATCTTCATTGCATGTATGAAAGACGTATGAAACGTAGCTCGGTATGTTTGTTTGTACCTCTGTACCTGCTTGCTTGCTTGGGGTGGGTGCCATTCGGCGTTGCGAGTGTATGTGCGAGGGGCTACGGACCCCGCATAGTACCTCTGTTTACCGCACCAAGACAGGTGTACGATGTACGGCGATGGATGTACGGCATGCAAGGGAGATATGGCGAGGCAGGCTAGGGGAATGTGTGCCATGTGGGGGACTCGGATGTGGCAGCTTTTCCGTAGTGGGTTGCGAACGACGTGACGTGACAGAGGCGCCTTCTTGGCGCGGGAGAATAAATGGTCATTTATGGTGACGATGGTGATAATGATGATGATGATAAGGAAGAGGAGGTGGAGGGGGGGAGGATTCGGTTGTTTCGAAATTCGAGGCTGATCTGGTTTACCACGTTTTCCTGTTCAAGCCAGATCTACTACTCTCTCGTGTCTTCTCTCTTTTCCTCATCATTTCAGGCCAGGAGGGCAGGCCATTTCAGGGCAGGCGGGTCGGCAGAAACACAAAACCTGTCAAGGCGGGCTCGGGGGGAAGCGGGGGGGAGAAATGACGATGGGGAAAAAAATGGGGTTTCGGAGCGTCGAGATTTTCGGAGGCAATGATGTGTAAAGGTGCCCCTTCCTCGTCTCCCAAACTTCACACCACACCACACCACACCACACCACACCTCTAGGGAAGATGACAACCCTGTTTCCTTTTTGTAACGCATACAACGTAGAGCGGAAGAAAAAATGTTTTTGGTGTAATTTGGAGATGTTGTGTTGTAATCCTGGGGGAACACATTATGGAGATTTACGGACATGAAGCGGACTTAAACCTTCCGCGTGCTACTGCGGCTGCTACTGCTGCTGCTATTGCTGCTGCTACTTCTCGAGTCCAGGGTGAGATACGTGAAGGCTGTTCCCTTGTCGTTGTCGTTTGTCCTTCCCCCCTCCTCCTCCCCTCCCCTTCCCGTCCCGTCCTGCGAGGAGCCGTTGCCGTTAGTTGATAATGGTGCTGCTGCTGCCGGTGGTGGTGGTGGTGATGTGAAATCTGTCTGGATGTGTACATGTTTTCGTGTGTGACATTGTCGATTGTATGTATGTATGTATGTTATACGGGAAGTGCATTTCCGGCCACTACTGCTAGTGCTGCTGCTGCTGCTGCTGCTGTGATGCTGCTGTGGTGGTGGTGGTGGTGGTGTTTTAAAACTGCAGGTGTCGCTGCTACTGCTGTTGCAAGAGGTGGTGCCACTTGGTGGGCTACGAGGGTCACCAGGGTCGGGCTGGACACACAGAATGTACGTTGGTGATGTATTCGTATTCGGCGAAGTATATGTGGAAATTTTTCCATCGAGCTTTTCACGGACGTTTTTAAAGCTTTTATTAAGGGTTATGAGGGACAGATATGTGTATTGTACGTATTGATGGGCGAGGGGCTAAGGCGAGACATACGCCACACTAGCCAACCTGATTGCATCCATGTCCAGAGAGCTCTGTAGATTAAGTGCTTGGGGTAGCCCGAAACATGCAGTACAGTACAGCACAGCTGTGGTCGAATTGCATATGCTGTTGTGCTATTTCGCGATTTCAGTTTGTAATTATAATACACGTGTCTTTATTGTAAGCATACGCGCAGGTGTACGGCAGAGCGTCCTGTTGTACACTGGAAGGTGTTCGATGTGGCGTGTGTGTACTGAACACGTGGGGCCGCGGTTCGGACGCTTTGGCGCCGCGTCAGACTCGTGATTTTAGAAGTATTCCTCAGCGCTGCAGGTGTTGTGTATGTATGTATGATGTATGTATGATGTATGTATGTATGTATGAATGATGTATGTATGACGTTGGTTACACTGTGGGCTGAAAAGCCGGGGGCCCAGGGGTGTTGTGTATGTATGTATGTACGTACGTATGTATGTGAAAAACAGGACTTTGCAGAACGAATGCAAGCAGATTAATGGAATTGACTTCCAGTAAACCGGCGGAGACCGATTTGAACACATCCACCCATCTGCGGGTTGTGATGCGATGCGATGCGCGTGCGTACGTATGTCGCCCGCCCGCCCGCCAGTATATCTACATCACCACAACACTAGTGGCGCACATTAATACAATAACAGATGCCCACTCCCATTCAGTTATCCGATGGGAAGATATACGCGGAGAAGAAAGTGCAGGAAAAGAAATTGAACAGCTGCTGTACGGCAACATCGTCTTCTTAACAGCTGCCGTACAGTATCAACTCCTTTCGATGCCACACGGCACATCGGTGGCATTGGGTTTCGCACGGACCCCCCCCCAAGCACCATTAGAACCACTGGTACTAAAACAACAACAATAACGACACGCCGCTGTGTTGCCTAGCCAGGGGCTGTGAGAGCGTCCCGGTTGGCGTGAGTGAGGGAATGAGGCGCGCGCGGAGAGACGGACGTAGAGCCGCGCGCCTGCCCCTGCGCTGTGTTTCGGCCCCCGGTCAGGGCCCCCGGTGCTCTCGGTCCTTTATCGGGACGAGCCGCCCCCCACAGTGTAACACCCAACAACAACAACTACAACTACTACTAATGCACTCATGCAAATGTCCCGACCCGACCACCCGACCACTCTCCGAAGTAATAAAAAGTAACAAACAGGAGGAGGGCATCGAGGAAGGGGGAAAGCAGTCTGATGAGTCATCACGTGCAACCGAACCGCCCCTTACCCTGGTTCACTTCATGCACATACCTATAGGTAACCCCCCCCAGAATGTGTACGCAATTTTTTAACGGACTTTAACGGACTCCGTAACTGAAACGGAACTGCTTCCCGCGCGCGATTGTGTGAGGAAAGAAAAGAAAACTTCAAAAATTTAAGTTAGGTCCAACCCAATGGAAAGAAGAGAAAAAAGCAAAACAACAACAACAACAGACACTACTTGCGGTCCCAATCGACAGAAAGGTTGGGGAGACTAGTACGAACGAATAAAGTCTTTTACACCAGCTTGCTGCTGACTGGGCCGCTGCCTGCCCTTGCCGTTGCCGCTGCTGCCGTACAGCTGCTGCCGTACCGTCGGCACCCCTCTCAGTAACCTCCTCTCAATCCTCCACCTGCTCGAGACCTGACCCGGGTGACGGCGGCGGCGGTGGCGGTAGTGGTGGCGGCGGCGGGAGGGCTAGTGAAGGGGACAAGCGGCGGGGGGATACACAGAGAGAGAGAGAGAGAGAGAGAGAGAGAGAGAGGGGTGGCCCTAAGTTCGCTTATCGGCCGGCTCCGACGCCGCCTGCGTCACTGGCTGCGCGGCCGGCCGCACGGGCGTAAGGCCCAGCTGGTTCAGGTCCTGCTGCGCCATGAGGTCCCTGTACGGCATAACGCGAATGCAGCGGTACGGTTATAGCGGTTGTTAAAACATCAGGGCCGTTGTTTGACGACGCTTTCTTCTTCTGGGCCGGAATGGGCCCTCGCTGACTGGTTTTTTTTTGACGTTCCTTTTCCCTGTCTTCCATCAGCTGCTTGTCGACTGCTAGCCCATGCTGCATCTATTATTTATTTTTTAATTTATTTATCTGAGATATAAAATTTACATTGATTCACCCGATTATGCAAGGGGGGAAAGACGAACCACACACGAGTGAAGCTGCTGCCAGGGCAAGAGTGTACCAAACGTAGAACTATGTAAGGGGGGAGGGTGCCCCTGTAAAACGACGGTGCCCTAGGCGAGGGGTAGTGTGCATGGTTGTGAGGCGCGATGAAGGAATTAACGATGGGTTTAATGTGCGCGTGCGTGTGTATGTATGTATGTATGATGTGTGAAACAGGGGGGTGTATCTTCGCCCGTGGCAGCTACCCTGCGAAACCCTGCCTTCCCCGGTATTTCGGGGCACCCTCATCCAGTCACCCTAGTCAGCTTCTCAGTGGATCGCTCAGGTTCCGCACCCACCACCAGCATCCAACGGAATCTGCCGGGTCGACGGCAGAGGCTCAACTCCATTCCTGGTCGGCTCGCAGGTTAACTTTATCCCAGGTCACCACCGTCCATCAACTAGGGGCGCAATGCCTTCCACCATCGGAAGGACTTTTGACCCTAATGGGTATCGATCCCGGGATCTCCCGGGGGCAAAGGTCGCGCCTTACCAGTAGTGCCAAACCCTAGTATATGTAGGTATGACTTAGATTACACTGTGGGCCGCGAGAGCCGGGGGCCGAAGCCGAAACACAGCGCAAGGGTCGGGAGCACACAGCACAAGTCGGTTAGTCTTGTGTGCTCCCGACCCCGACTCAGACTGCCAACACTCTACGCAGTATGTATGTATGTATGTATGTATGTATGTATGTATGCGTGTGTGCGTTTGCGGAACCATCTGGACCATCTGATGCCCAACATGCGCCATCGGCGCGGCGCTACTGGCCACAACCCACGCATGCACGCACCGGTCCATACGGCAGTTGAGATACTCCTTACTAAGTTGCACACAGTGGGATGCGTCCTGTTCGTGAGCCTCCAAGCAGGCCAGGTAGCGCCGGGCGGCCTGGGGGCGTGACGAGGATACGGGACGTGTGAAGGGGGACCGGAGGGGCACTGGCGCGAAGGGGGTTGGGTTCGGTGAGCCGCTTTTGCGCGCAACGTGTGGATGGGGGTGGTAGGGTGTGGGATGGAAATCCAGTGGGGGATGAGCGAGGTGGGAGTGCGTTGGTACTTACGTCACGGCACTCAGCGAAGTGGTCAAGAGGAAAGACTCCCTTCTCGGGTCCTTTGGACTGAGTCCTTGGCCCGCCGAACGCTTGACTCATAATCAATGAAATGAGCTGTTTGTCGGAAGTGGGATCGGACGTCGCACCAAGCTTTTCATGTTATTGCAAGCAAAAATGGTCTATACGCAACATAGGACTTGCTACATACGCAAGGCTGCACCTGAGCGTGACGGCGAAACGGACGTGAAAACGCTGGTAAATTGCAGGATTGCGGGATTGCACAACAGAGGGTCGACCTGAGCGTTACGTATAATTAGGCGTGCTTGAAGTGTGCACTTTGTATGAAATGTACTCGTCATGCGTGTCTTGTGTTGGTACTTCATGGAATTTCGTGGCCCTTTATCGCTGTAGGTTTAACCACTTATACTGTACATTTTTTTTGCAGATATAGGTCGCTGAATTTTCGGTTTGTTAATCGAAAAGCGGCTGTCTGTTAAATATGGGTTTCGCAAAAGTCCTGTTGGGCCGTGGAAGTAAGGAAACAGGCTTGTCCAAATGCGCAAGGATAGATTCCTTAGGCCTTGCGAGGCGTAGGCTGGCTGGTAAAGCTGCGCAGGAGGTGCTGGACACTGGCGCGGCGGACTTCGAAGCCACTGGCCAGGACGGGGACGTTGCGCCTACTGCGCAAGGACTGCTGGATCTGCAGACCGAATCTGATGCTATTCTGCTCAGGTTTACGAACCGACATCACAGGGACAGCCTCCGCATATACCGCCAACGGTTTAGGGAGCGGTCTTCGTTGGACCTGCCCAACGGCCGCTCTAAAAGCGCTCTACCTGAAACAGGTGTGAGCTTTAGCAGCCATGCGTCACCGTCATCTCCAACGACCCGGGAGGGACAGGACGTGGACAAAATCGGTGATGCGGACGATGGTAGCGGCGATGACCAAGAGCCTCTGAGCGGGCGCACCAGCTGCCCAGGAAACACAGCGCGTCGCCATGTTCGTTTCAGACGCGCTTCTGACGGCGAATATCTCACAACTACACGCGGGCACAAGGCACATGAGAGCGGCTTTCCGAGCGCCTTGAAGGCGGTGCAACAAAAAGCCGAACGCCTCTTTAGACGCATTACGGCTAATTTCACGGAGGTATGTAGGTAAAATAGCCGTTATGGGGTTTTAAGTTACTGGCTGTTGATGTGTCTCCATGTGCAAGTTTTGGCGTGTCCTTCCACACTTTGGCACGACCTACCTCCAAAGCCCTTCTTCCGTGATATCCTGCACCGTTGCCTCTCCCTGCTCCTTCTACATTCTCTCAGACCGTTTGCGCGCTATGCTGTCTTTTGACTTGCTAAAGCTGTGTTTTCTCCGCGTCGTCGGGCGTTGTGTCTTGGCTTCGGCATTTCTTCTTGTAACCTCTCTCTCCCTGCCCTGCCATGTATCCCTCTACCCGCCTCCCCCCTATATAATACGTCTCAGTCCCACATCTCAAGAGCTTCTCGCTCCGAAACTCCATCCCGAGGCGGCTCCCCGGTTCGCCCGTCAAGGAGCGCAGCAACGAGTCGGGCCGCCTCCGCGACCTGGGTTTCCACTTCCTGGGCGCTAGGGCTCCGGAAGCGCAGTGTAGACCTAGGCAGCAGCGTCGGCGGCGGCGGGGGCGACGTGGCGCCCGCGGCTGCTGCCGCCACCGATGCCGACGGTGCGGACGGCGCCGGCCGACAGGCAGCAGCAGCAGCAGCAGCAGCGGGGCGGCAGCAGCGGCGCGGGAAACGGCAGTCAGCGCCCGGGGAGCTGTACTTTTCTTCCATCATCCCCGACGGTGGGGTTGTCGTACAGGATCCTGCGGTAAGCCCGCGGTTGTCCAGCGCTGTCGGCAGGCCGCGTGCTCGCAGCGTCACGACGAAGAACCTGGTGGTAAGCCGGGCCGTCAGCGTGTGCGCCACCGCAGGGCCCGGTTCCGGAGCCAGTCCTGGATTTGGGTCCGCCGGGGCGGGGGCGGGGACGGGGACGGGGACGGTGTCCGGGGTGAAGAGCCGAAACTGGCTCGCGCGCATTTCCCGCAGCTTGGTGGCGTCCTCCTCGCCGTCAAGCCCTCATAAGGCGCCGGCGGAAGTGGCGGCTGCAGTGGCGACGCAGCCCTCCAGCCCGCCGTACAACGACGGCGGTATGGGTCTAGAGGGTTTGGCAGGGCAGACCAATGATGCGGCGGCGGCGGCGGCAAAAGAACGGCAGCTCGCCGCAGCGAAGGCAGCTGGCAGTAGCGATGACGTTGTCCAGCTGTCGCCGCTGTCGCCGCCGCTGTCGCCGCTGCCAACCGTTACGGTAGAGACGTCTTGCGCAACGGCAACTGAGTGAAGGCGTGTTTGATACCAACACGGGGTGTAATGGAGATGCGGCGTGGCGGTCGCACCTCCCGCGCTTATTTTCTGATTAGGTTGTACTGCAATACATTGGTACGATGTACGATAGTAAGGAACGCAGCGTGCTTAGATCGTTCACAGAACGTAAATGGCGGAAAGCCCAGAAGGACGGATGTGGACTCCTTTGGCGGTGTACGGCGCACGGCGGTGTACGGCGTATGATGACATTAAGTGGCATGCCACTCCCCGCGCATTAATGTCGTACTGGGAGGATTCCATTGTTTACAGCTTAATTGGTCACTGTCGTTGCGGTGTAATCATAAAGCCGCGCTTGTTTGTCGGTTTGTTTCTTTTTGCAGAGACCGTCCTGTTTGTTTGGGATCGGATCTCATGCTCTCAATCCATGAAATGCATGGCCATGCATGTACGGGTGTACGGACATGTACGGGTAAGGCGGATTGCTCGCAGGTTGAATTTTTCTTTCTTTTCGAGGATCTCACCAAATGGGTGACCGTGCCGCGTCTTGTGTTTTTATGACCCGGGCTGATACACCAACCCCCCATAAAACACCAACTGCTTGGGGAAGGGGGAGAAGGCAGGGAGTGGGGGGTAGCTAACGGTCATGTGCAGAGTACGAATTTCCACCGTACCTGGTTATGAGAGGCGCAGGGATGTGAAAAAGGGACGAAGGGGAAGAGAGATAACCTCTGTTGGCATGCAGGTCGGGTGGTTCGCTCCACGGCTCCAGTACGGTTCAGCAGTTCTGGCGCGCTTAGGGTTTTACTGCACTTCCCATTCTTCGTCGTTTGTCTCGTCATCACTGTCGTACGAAACACCAGTTCACCGTTGAGCACTACCCCACCACCATCACCACGATCATCATCATCATCATCATCATCATCATCATCATCACCAGTTGGGCGGTCGGGGCAGCCTCGCCGCCCGCTACCAGCCCCCGAGGCCCCGCCGTCGCTGCCGCCGACGTGGAGGATGTCCCGCAGCGGCACGTACGGGCTTAAACTCTTGTTGAAAGAACACACGCATACGTTGTCAAAGAAGGTGTGGTTTCAAAGCGGATTTTCGCACTGGCAATCCATCCGCTCACCTCCTCCCACCCTCTCACCTGACTTGCGGCCGCTGCTTCATACGACAACACGGCGACCAATGTGATCAGCGTTCGGTGGAAAGCTATTAGATGCTGCTGATGATTATGATGCTAATGCTATTGCTGACGATGATGATTGTGGTGTTTGTAATGTTGATGCTAATGGTGATGATGACGGTGTTGATTATTGTAATGGTGATGTTGATGTGGGATGATGATGACGATGGTGGTGTGGATGATTGATGGTGATGTGAAAAGACCCATTGCCGCCATCCAACATTACATTAAGGAGGTACAAAGCTGTCGTTGGGGTTCAGTTGGAGGTAGTTGAGGTTGGTTGTTAAGGGAGATCTAAGGAAGGAGGGCCGGAGGAGACGTGCGGGGACGGTATGTGTGTTTGTGTGTTACGAACCAAACTTGTAAACTTGAGCAGGGAACAAGAAAAACTGTCAAGTACGGCAAAACCCAAGCGCCAAGAAAAACGTGAAGCAAAAGGACAGACAGACAGACGGACCGTCACAGATGCCGAGCTCGACTACTCTGGTGGACGAGCTCGACTACTCTGGTGGATGTGGAAACAAAACAGGGTTCGATCCGGCGTGGTGCTGAATAAATAAAAGAACAAACCTCAGACAAAGTTTTAAGTACGAAATAAGGAAAATCGGAAAGTACATGGGCATGTCCGTATTATTGGTTCAAAAGCGGCCGGTGGCGGTGATGCGTGCGTTGCAGCTTCCTTTTGCCTTTTTGACTGCTGTTTTTGACGCGCCACCCAACCCTCAACCCACCGCCAACCCACCTACCGCCTCACGTTCATATGGCAAGGAGAACAAAGAAAAGGAAAGGTGCATCTGGGTCAAAACTGCGTGTTATCGCTTTAGGGCTTAAGTAGCTTACGTCGCCTTGTGTGTCTCGTTCCCCCCTGTGAATATAGCCCAACCAGTAACCCCGCCCGCACCTGACGGGTATTAATAACGTTGTGTATAATTATAGCAACGTTGTGGATAAGAGTTGGGTGTGTGAACAGAACAGGTGTAATCGCACGGTGAAGGGACGTATCCGAAGGCTCCGCAGCCATTTCCGCGTTTTCACCAAGTGCTCTAACCGCCTGAATCACGCATTCATCTAGTTCGTGGTTTTGTCTATGCCTTCTTATATCGTAGTCCCTGCCAGCTGCACATCTGGCTGCCTGCAGGCGGGGGGCATTGTCGCAATCAATTGGGCTTGCAACTTGACAAAGCTTTTTTTCATTCAACTTTAATCAAGCTCGGGTGGTTGGGGCTATTCCAAAGCTCGCGGTGCGTGTGTTGTGTGACTTATTGTGGGGCAGTGTTGTAACAACAACTGTCTACTTGCGTTCTGGCCGTCAGCTGAAATCCCCCTGCCCCGGTGCAGCGCTGTTGGGTGCTGGGGAGTCCACCGGTCGGGCAGTCAAGTGATCCGTTCGGATCTGCTCATTACGAATTTGGTGTTGCAAAGAAGGAAGGAAGGAATCGTGATGCGCGTGGTAGCCTGATCAGGTCCGGCGAAGGTCCGGTGAATGGATGGATGGCTGGACTTAGTTACTGAGCAGGGTGAGCTGGGGACTGGGGGAGAGGAGGGAATGTACGCATGGGTGGATGAATGGGTGGATGGATGGATGGATCCATTAGTCGACGGGCGGTTGGCGCCAGACAGGAGGTATCCGAGGGACAACGCGGACTTTTCATTGTCGGCACGAAGTGTTGGTGACCATAGGGCTGCACGAGCGGGGGCTATTCTGTGTGGTAAATTGCTCTGGGCGCGGCGGTCCGTGGAATGGGGCCCGGTATGTACAAGCCGCTGCCGGTCAAGACAAATCGTCACGTGCTGGGTAAATGATAAACTGTGTCATGGCATGTGGTTTATCTTCTGTAATGGCCGAGTGCGCGCGCGTCGTTCGTGCGCACTGCCGGGCGAGGCTTGGCCGTGACAGCTGGAGCTGGTAAACCGACTGGAATGCGCAAGGAAGCGTCTGCCAGCGAAGTCGTCCGATGCAGTTCCTTAGGTTATCTGGAGATGGATGAGCTACATAAATTAGAATTGTCTCCGAGGTATTCGCTTCAGCTTCAATCTTTTGGAGGATTTGTACCTGGCTGTACGTCAGAGTGGTAAGTTATTTGGGGAAGGGAAACCCAGTCAGTCGATGGAGACAGTGTCTTGTCACAAAACTGCATCATGCGCACAGGTAAAGGTAATTACTGGGCCGAAACAGCAATTGGCGATCCCGCCGCGAAGGCCAGAAACTCTTGATGCCATAGGCTTTGCGGGTCGTGTTAACAATTACGAAGGTTTTATCAAGCTTGAGGTTTCAAGCTGTACAGACTACAAAAGACTTATTAGAGTCAATACAAGGCAAGACAACAGTTAGTAGGGTCCTCAATGTCTGCCGTACAACGTTTCGACGATCCGGCTTCCATTGCACTTCGGCGTCCGCAGGAACTTCATTCCCGATGTCCAGGCTTACCACCATATTAATTATGTTAATATGCCACTGCATATCTTTGGGTAACGTATTGGGATGATACCTGTATTATATAGGAAGGTAACGACACTTCTTGCTAATAGTTATGTGCAGTTACATTAAATAATAGCACAACGGTATGGATAAGGGGAAGCTTAAAGCTCTTGTTGATAGCCTGGGCTCGGAAGCGGCTGAGGGCCATGAGGCTGCCTTGGTTGAGCTGCATGGCATGGTCTCGCGTGCCACCAGCAAACATAATTTTGATCCAGGTGCTGTGCTAGAAACCAAGCTGCTGCAGCTTCTGCTGAAGCGAGTCCTGCCACAGCAGACATGCGACAATGGTGCAAGTGCAATTCTATTGGTGCGCAAGAGGCAGCTGGAAGTCCTTGAAATGCTCGCCGGTGACGAAAAAGATGAGTATGGACTTCTTTATTGGGCCTCGGCCCGGGGCGCACTTATTTCAGTAGCGCTCGGTCCGGAATGCGAGGCGTTCACCGTGCTGGCAGATGTACTCCAGTCTCTCGCTTCTAGCCCAGCAGAGCACCAACCAGAATGCGGCGCTGTCTTAGCGGCCGCTTCTCGCACGCTGGTTCGTCTAGTGCTCCGCTCAGATGGCCTTTACACGGCGTACGCTGTGAGCGCTGACCAAGTCAAGCAGGTGAGATGCTTGCACCATCATTATCACATGTAGCAGTACATATTATTGAAAGCATGTCTTGGGTTTGCACCAAGCCGCGTAGCCGACCGTGTAGCCTGTAGACTCTGTTTGGGACTCCACACACAATGCTGTGTGTGCCAGTCCTGTTGCATACCCTCCTCAGCTGTCCCTACCCGCCAGACACACGCGATGGTGTGTGTGTGTGTGGGGGGGGGAGTTACCCGTTATCCTCAGCAGCTCGACCCAGCTTGACCCAGATGCTTCACCTCACATCCCCGCTCACCGTTCATGCATACGCGCTCAAGAAGAGCCCCCAAATCAGTTATCAGTTATCAGTTATTTATTACCACCCACCTTCAACGGCATTTCCTCCAAACGTACAAGCACATCTCACAACAACCCTGCATTGGGGGACAATATCACACAGACGCTCTAAAAGTTAACTTCTACCGAACATCTAAGTTAGTTTCATTCTTTGAATATTTCAGTGCTCACTACCCAACCCTACCACTCCCCTTAGGCTATAAAAGCTGGCGCACTGACGGCACTCGTGGATGCGTTCTCCCACTATGCCGTGGGGGCGCTTATGGAGACCAGCATCGACGTGGTCGGGCCGCCGCCGGCGCCCTCGGCGCTCCGTAACGGCGGCGCCGGTGGCGGTGCCGCCGGCGGCGGCGGCGGCGGTTCTGGCGGCCGTACGATGCAACGCAGCTTTACCACCAAGCAAGCCCACGCTCGCACCATCTCCCAGCGCAAACGCGACAAGCAACACAAGCAGCAAATGGCGGCGGCCGCCGTAGCGCATGTCGTTATGCAGTCCGTAGGCTATATCTGTCAAGCCTTGTCGCCGGGAGAGCTTAGAGAGATAGGGCTGCGGGAGGTCGTACTGGCGCCGGTCGTGACGCTGCTGGCAGGGCTGCCAGCCAAGCTGGCGGTGGCTGAAAAGACGGCGGCGGACGCCGCCGCG
>NW_003307567.1:1069053-1072349 GCF_000143455.1 Volvox carteri f. nagariensis | reverse complement strand
AGTCCCCGTCGCCGGCGCCCCCCGCCAAGGCGCCGCCGCGGTCCAAAGCCCCCGCGCTGGAGCACGGCAACGTTGCCATCCGGCTGTCGTACATTGGCGAGGAGAGCGAGTCGATGGAGATGTCGGGGGGGGTGGGCGGGGCCCCGCCCGGGTTGGCGGTGAAGCTGCCGCGCGCCCCGCCGGCCTCGGTGGTTTCGGGGCTGCTCGTACGGGCCTTGGATGGGCTGGTGCACTGTGTGGAGAGTCGAAGCGAGGCGCGATGTGACGCGGCACGGCAGCTGCGCTTGGTTGCGACGATGATGTCTCTGGCGGGCGGCAGCGGCGGCGGTGGCGGCGGCGCAGTAGCGGTGCCGCCGCTGCTGCAGCTCATTCGCGCGCTTTGTGATTCTTTGGAGCAGCAGGAGGAGGAGCAGCGAGAGGTGACGGCGGCGACGCGCCACGGCGGCGGCGGGAGCGCCGCCGGCGGCCTGGGGCTGCACGGCGGCGGCGGCGGAGGTACGCAGACGTTGCACTTATCTGGGTTCCAACAGCAACAAAGCCATGCAGACTCCTCCAAAATGCGCGGCAAGCTGCACAGCGTACGGCACTCCCTGGCACCGTACAAGGTGCTCTTCCAGCTGCAATCGCTGTGCCAACAGGCTGCCGCCGCCGCCGGTGGCGGCGGTAGTCACGCTGCCGCCACGATAGCCGACGGCATCGGTCCCGACGGCGAGGCGGCGCTGGTGGGCCTGGCGGACGAGCTGGAGGACGTCAGTACGGTTGCCGTACGCGCCACCTTGATGCCGACGCTTCTGGCGCGCGGCGATCTTCACCAGGCTGTCGACACCGCCGGCGCGCTGGAGGACTTGTTCCGCCATCTGCCCGCCGCCGGGCAGGCGGCGTTGGCGGGAGTTCTGGCGGAGGCGGCGGCGCAGCCGTCGGCGCCGCTGGGTTTGGTCGTGGCGGTGGCGGCGGCCGCCGGTGCCATGACGACGGGTCAAGCAGGCCAACAGCCGCAGGAGCACGCCGCCGGGAAATCGGGCACATCAGGTCCCCGCCAGAAGAAGCAGCCGCAGCTACAGCCGCCGTCGACGTCGTCCCTGTCGCACGGTCACGGCACAGGTGCAGGATCGACGGGCGCCGCCGCCGCCGCCGCTGCCGCCGCCGCCGCGGCGTCGAACTTTCGGGTGGCGGCGCAGGCGGCGGCATTCGTCGGCACCCTGGAACACGCCTACTCCGTTGGCGGCGGCGGGATTCAGCCGCTGACGGAGGAGGCGACGAGCCTGATGGGCTCGCTGCCAGCGGCCATGATGGTGGGTCGCATGCGGGAGTTGGCAGCGCACCATAAAGCCCAGGCGGTTGGCGGCAAGTCCATGGTCGTACGTGCCGACGGCAGCGGTGCGTCCGCACATGGCGGAATGGCGCACGCGCCGGTGGGCCTCGTGGAAGCGGTCCTTGTGGGCCTTGCGGAGAATCTGCAGAGCTTCTTGACGGCGGCGGCGGAGCTGCTGCCGCCGTCGGACGCGGCTTCGGGCGACGATGGCGGCGTCGACGCCGCCGTCGGCCACGCTGGTCATGTTGACGAGCTGGTGGGCCTTGTGTGCCGTTGCACACAGCGCTTCCAGGAGCGGTTGCCTGTCGTACTTCAACACCTTCAGGCACACCTGCAGGCCTCCGGCGACGGCGACGCTGACGCTGACACAGCCGCCGCCGGCGGCGCCGGCTCGCACGGCGCGCATGATGGCGTGCACGCCGCCACTGACGCCGCCGCCGCCGGGGCGGCGGCGGTGCATCAAGGACAGGACCTGCTTGTCTCGACGGCCTGCGTGGCGGCGACGCGAGTCCTGGAGGCTTGTACGAACCAGCTCACTGGCCAGTCCCAGCAGCCACAGCCGCAGTCGCCGCCGCCGCCGCCGCCACCGCCACAAGGCGCCGACGCGACGCTAGGCGACCAGACGGCGGCGGCGCTACGGATCCTAGCGACCATCATAAAGTCCCCGCGGGCGCCGCTACATGCTCGGCTACAGGCCTGTAGCGCCGCAGCGCAGGCGCTCCACAAGCTTCTGCTAACGGAATGGAGTGCCGGCGGCACCGGCAGCTTGACGACAACGCCCTCTGGCGGCGTCGCCGCCGGCGCCACCGCCAGCGGCGGCAGCGGCGGCGGCGGCCCTGGCAGTACCAAGAGCGACAGCGACGCCGGCAGTATCAAGAGCGACGGCAGCGGCGCCGGTGGCGGCGGCAGCTCCTCCTCCGCCGCCTCCTCCGGCTCCGTCAGCCCTGCCGGCGGCGGCGGCGGCGGCGCCTCCGCCGCTGCAACAACCCACCCGCTTCTCCTCCACGACGCGACGGAGGCGGCGCAGGCGTGTCTAGATGCGCTGTTCGGGGTCCTTTCCGACCCTTCCGTACACGCCGCCGACCCCGATCTTTTTGAGGACGACGTGTGCGCGGGTCTGGCGGTGTCGCTGGCGGAGTTGAGACCGGTCAATCCCCTGGCGGCGGCGCTCGACGTCAAGCATAGCCTGGTGGTGGCGGCACGTGCGCTCAAGGCGCTGGTCAAAGCCGTACCCCACGGTCAGCTGACTTCGGAGCAAGAGACGCTGTTGCGTTGCTTTGTTAACGCGCACGATGACGGATTGCAGCACAGGTTAGTACGGGAGTACGGAGTACGGGAGGCAGTAGTACAGGGGTGTGGATACGCGGCAAAGTTACGGGGGCGAGGGATACGGGGAATGGTACGGCAAATACACACACATGCATCGGAGCATCCCATATATTACATATCTTCACTGGGCGGCTCTTTCCGCCCCATTCCCCGCCACCCCTTTGCACGTTGTATCTATTCTACACGTGTGGACACACGTGTGGACACACACACGTACGTGTGGACACACACACGTACAAACACACACAGCCGGCCTTCCCAGCCTCAACTCACTCCCCAGAAACCCAAGACAATCAAACCTCCAAAAAAACGAAAAACTCTTCCCCATTCCCCCCTCCCGCCCCGGCGCACACACATACATACACACACACACACACACACATACACACACACACACACTTCCTCCGTGGGTCTCATGTCCGCAGCCCGTTCAATTTGGACCTGCTGTTCGCTGAGGGCGCCGTGGCCGCCATGCTCCGCCGCCTGCACGACACCCCTGCGGACCAGCCGCTGGAGGAGGAGGCGCTGCAGTTCTTCGCCAGCCTAACTGACTGGGTGCCCTCCTGCCGACACCGGCTGAGGGACCTGGGGCTGCTGAAAAGGGTCATTCGAAGAATGGAGAGCACCAGCTGCGGTGGGAAAGGGGGAGGGGAGG
>NW_003307567.1:1067511-1068137 GCF_000143455.1 Volvox carteri f. nagariensis | reverse complement strand
TTTCATAACATTTCACCTCCGCTGCACCTTCCACCCCGCCTCGCAGGTTTATGAAGGAGCTGGGTCTTGCGCGAGCTCTTGCCGCCAAGGTAGGGTTTGGGGCGTGGTATCGTAACTTTTGCCGTACATTTAACCGTACCGCACCGCACCGTACATGAGATGCTGATGGTGCTGCCGTGCATGTATGTATGTATGTGTGCAGTTGGTGGCGGATGACCAAGCTGACGGCGCCGCCGCCGAAACGCTGCTCACCGTCGGCTCCACCGGCGGCCTGGACGCGTTGCTGACCTTGGCGAACCTTAACGGGGGCACCGCCAGCCCGGACGATATGCTGTGCCAGGAGCTGATTGTACGGCATGACATCAGCGCGCAGATTGCGCAGTTTGCGGCGGAGGCGGCGCTGTCGGACAAGGGCCTCGCAACCTACACATTCCCTGACGGCACCTGGTCCATCTACGACTTGCCGTCGCTGCTGATCTCTTGTCAGTCGCTAACCCGTACGGCAGTCAACTGCGAGAGGCTCGTACAGCATGGCTTGCTGCCGACGTTGCTGACGGTGCTCAGGGTGAGTTGTGACGGCGGCGGCGGAGCCGCCGCCGGTGAAGCCGCCGCCGCCGGAGGCGGCG
>NW_003307567.1:1065848-1067166 GCF_000143455.1 Volvox carteri f. nagariensis | reverse complement strand
CGTACGCTCTTTAACATGGCGCAGGTCTCCGGCCTGCATGCGCAGCTTCGTGAGGCGGGGGTGCAGGAGGTCCTCAAGGCGTGTCTTAAGCGCGAGGATCTTCGTGTGGTGGACGCGGCTCGGGGTACCTTGCTGCAACTGGGTGAGCTGACGGACACCGCCGCCACGCGCGCTCTCAAGGTGTCGTGCGCTGACGTGGCGCCGCCAGCGGCGGCGGGGGCCGCAGCCGGCAAGGGCGGCGTCAACGGCAATGACGGTGCCGGTTCCGCCGGCGGCGGCGGCTGGACCGGCCCGCCGCTGTACGACGTGTTTTTGAGCCACAAGCGCACCGACGCGCGTGACTTTGCCCGGGCGCTATGGAACTTGTTGGTCAGTAACGGCTACACGGTATTTTTGGATTTCGAATTCAAGTAAGTGGTTCAGGATGAGGGGGACGCGGAGCGGCGGGGGAGCAGTGAGCAAAATGCTAGGGTTGGGCGGCCAAAAGAGGCCAAGGAGTGCTGGTGCTGGCGCGTTTTTGATTCCGGGCGATGATGAGACGTTCCCCCCACACAATGATGATTACTACTCCCAAAATGCCTATTGCCGTTCGCAAATGTCACACATTTGCTGACCCCCTTTTTTTCCCGCAGCATTGGCGCCCCTCCTCCCCCCCCTCGAGAGCTCCCCCCGGACTTTCTCTTCTTCGTCCGTGTGATGATTTTGCTTTTCCCCTCCCCGCCTCAGGGCTCCTGATAGCTCCCACCAGCATATACATATCGCTGACCCCGCGAGCACCCTCAGAGCCGCACTGCAGCTGCGGAGTCCCTCTACGCACTCCGTTGCTGTCGTACATACACTGCTGCTGTACATACACACCCTCCGCCCTCCACTCTCCACCCTCCCGGCCAGCGTCAGGCCGATCCATGGTGGATCACGGGGATCGATATGTAGCAAATACAAACAGAGACACACACGTGCCAGCATCGCCATCTCCCTCATTGCGGCTTTTAGATGATTTACAAACACGGCGACCCTCCCCCTCCCCCGCCCGGCCCCCTCCCCCGCCCGAACACCGTGCAGGCAAGAGCTGGGGAGCCTTGAGGAGATGGTGGGTCATTGCACCCACTTTTTGTTCATCATGACGGACAACGTGTTCAAGAGCGAGTGGTGTATCAAGGAGCTCGTGGTGGGTGCTTTGGGGGGGAGGGGGGGAGGGGCGAAGAGGTGGCAGAGAAATTCCGGTTTTGAGGAGAGAGGAAGGGGAAGGGAAAGGAAATGTGCTCATGTGCTCATGTGCTCTCTCCAAACCGCCAGCGCTCGTGAATTGCGGTAAAAA
>NW_003307567.1:1063449-1064414 GCF_000143455.1 Volvox carteri f. nagariensis | reverse complement strand
GCAGCATCCCGGCAGTGCCGGCGCCGCTGACATTGCTGCTCATCAACATCAGCAGCAGCTGGCGGCGGCGGCGGCCGCCGCCGCCGCCGCAGGCGGCGGCGGTGCCGCGGACCCTCAACAGCTGCAGCAGCAGCAATCTGGAGGTCCCCACGGACATCAGCACCAACACCAGCAGCAGCAGCAGGGGCTGACAATGCCGCCGTCGTCGGGGAGTATGGACGCGGCGCAGGCCACGGCGGCGGCGGCGATGCTACTGCCGCGGCCGCAGCTGCTCTTCCACCAGGCGTTGAGCGATCCAGGGATGTTCTCGGCGGCGGCGGCCGCCGACGCGGCGACGGCGGCGGCGGGAAAGACCCATGGTGCCCTCACGGAACTGCAGGTGGGGGCTTATGTACGGCATGGGAGCGCACGGGAAAAATGGAAAGATGGGCGTCGATAGGGAAGGTGTACACACATACACACACGTACACACACGTACACACACGACCCCCCAAGCAGCCAACCCCCGATAGAAACACATCCGCAAACCGACCTTTAAATCGCCCCTCCCCTCCCCCCCCCTCTACCCCCAAGAACGCCTTTTGGTCAGTCCTACTTCTGGTACACTTTTGCCCTGGCACAGCTTCACTCGTTCGTGGTTCGTCTTTCCCCCCAAATCACCCCATCCTCCTCCTCCCCCCCCGCTCCCCCCTCCCCCAAATCCCCTCCTCCCCCCCCCCGCGCCCACCTTTCTAAGGCCGAGCTGAGTAACGCACGTCGGGAGCTGGTGAACGAGGTGACGGGTCTGGGTCGCACCTTCATGAGCAGCCAGCAGGAGCTGCGGCAGGCCGTGCAGGCGGAGGTGGCGGCGAGTGCGAGGCTGGTGTCTGGGGAGGTGAGGAAGGGAGGGCCCCGCAGAGGGGGGCGAGGAGGGGAGACGTAACCCGCCCTTTATATGTTAAGTTCATACTTGTTTTCCAGTGGGA
>NW_003307567.1:1057046-1063309 GCF_000143455.1 Volvox carteri f. nagariensis | reverse complement strand
GCCACGGTCACACGGGTGCGACACTTGCCTTTTCTGCGACAACTCTGTTGTCGCTGTGTACGGCATCACAGGTCCGGTCGCTGTTGATGGACGCTCAGAACCAGGTGCATGGCCTCAAAGTGGAACTGGCGGATGTACGGCAGGAGCTGATCAGCAGCCGCCAGCAACAGAGCGAGATGCGGGGCATGTTGGCACAGGTACGTCTGTCTGTCTGTCTGTCTGTCTTTTCGTCTGTGTGTGTGTGCCTCTCCTGTGTTGCCGCGAAACCCTAAAACCCTAAAACCCTAAAACCCGGGTAGGTTTTGGACGCCATGGGAACGCTGATGCAACGGAACATACAGCTCGAGTCGCTCCTGGGGGGGGGAGGGGGAGGGGGAGGCGGAGGGAGTGGAGGCCACGGCACATCGCCGCAGGGCCCGCACCTCCACGGCCACCCCCAACATCTCCACCACCACTCGCACAATCTGACGGCCGCTGGTGGCGGCGGCAGTGCCGCCGTCGTCGTCAACGGCCTCCTCCGCGTCAACTCAAGCGGCAGCGGTGCGCCGCGGCGGCATCGCGTCAGCAGCTGCCTCGGGTACGGCAGCTGCGGCGGCGGGAACGATGCTGGGTTGGCGGGTTTGGATCTGGAAACCGCCGCCGCCGGTGTCGTACTGCCGGCGCCGGGGCTGAGGTCCCGGAGCAGCGTCAACGGCGTACTGCCGTACGACCCGTCGACGGGATCCGTACAGCCGTCGGGATACTCTCCGCGGCTTAACTCCATCCTTATGAATGTGGGGGGTGGCGGCAGCAATGGCGGCGGAGGGGGATCTCCCTCCGATGGATTGCAGGTGTGTATGTGTGTGTGTATGTGTGTGTATGTGTGTGTGTGTATGTGTGTGTATGTGTGTGTGTGTGTGTTTTGCATATCTTGCCGGGCCTGACGACGCTGAGGCCAGAGGGGCTGCTGCCCAGCTGCCCCAACGAACAAGACCGCCGACATGCACTTCCCCCCCCCCCCTTCCGGGGAAAAGGGGAGGGGCGTGAGGGGGGCCGCTGTCCCCTTCCGTGTGTGTGTATGTGTGTGTGTGTGTGTGTGTGTATGTGTGTGTGTATGTGTGTGTGTATGTGTGTGTGTGTGTATGTGTGTGTGTGTGTGTGTGTGTGTTGCACGTCAGTGAAGCGTGTGAAGGCTGCAGGTGGAAAAACGAGCATGCGTGTATGTACGTATGTATATATGTATGACGTTGATTACACTGTGGCTGAAAAGTCGGGGGCCCAGGGCCGAAACACAGCAGGGGGGGGGACGGATGCACACGGCCGGTTAGTCTCTCGTGCACTCCGCCCCCTCCGGATCAGACACATCGTACGATGTACGACGGCTGGCACTACGCAGCGTTCCCCACCTACCGGGGGGTAGCGCACCAGCTAGACGGGTCCCTTAACAGAAACGAAGTCGCACCCGGGGAGTTCTTCCTACGGGCGGAAAGTAGTGCGGAACAGCCTCAGAGAGCACGTAGAGGGGGTATCAGCCGCAGAGGGGGGCATATCACCGCTCTCATCGTGTCCACGTCCCCCCTACATAGCGGTGGGGCCAACTCGAAAAGTGCGCGAACGTGGTGAGAGGTCCTGACACGACACAACACAACACACACGACACGACACCAGACCGGCGACCAGGCCTCTCCTCCGTAAGATACCGCAGGAGGAGGAGAAGGATGGGATGGTAGCCAACTCGGCGCGGGCCCCCCCCCCTTTTTTTTTACCGCGGTACCAAGACGGCTGGCTCTCAATGCCCCCACTCACCACGTATGTATGTATGTATGTATATTCTGTGTCGCGCAAGCCTTGAACTGTTTTTCCGGTTAACCGGCCTAACCGTCTTTCAACCGTATTTGTAACTAAAAACCACCACCACAAGGGCGTCATCGAGTCCCCCCGAATTGCCCGACGCTACATGAGTCAGCCGCTGGTGGTGAAGGACCTGGCGGCGGTGGAGCCGTTGCAAGCAGCGGGGCCGCTGCATCTGATCAACCTTGGCAATGGCGGCGGCGGCGGCGGCGGGGGGATGGGCCTCGTCCACAGCAACAGCGCCAACAGCAGCGGCGGCGGCGGAGTCGCTGGCATCACCAACGGCGGCGGCGTCGTACTGCCGCCCATCGCCGCCGCCGCTGTTTTGCACCAGCACCAGCAGCCGCATCCGCCGTCGCTGCAGCCAGCGGCGGTGGCGGCGGCGGCGGCGGGCGCTGTCGTTACCGCGGCGGCCGGCGGCGGTGTGACGGGGGTGATGGGTGGGGGTTTTCAGGCCCGAGGGGCTAATAACGGTAATAACCATAATAACCAAATCCAACCGATTAACAACGCCCAATGGCGGAAGGGTCGTAGCTGACTACATGACCCCACTCCACAGAGCATCCACTGGCCGAGGCCTCCCATGTACGATCGTACATCTTCTGTACGAATGCCGTACCGGCATCAGCCGCGTCGGGTGATGCTTTAAGGCCAAATAGTGGGGTGGGGAATATCCGAACGAGTTTTGTCGCGTCTGTTTGTCTGTAAATGTCCTGTAAGGGGAGCAGCAGCATGATGATGGGTTGGCGAGAAGCAATTTTTTGCTCCTGGGCTGCTGTATATATGTACGTATGTATGTGCGTGTGCTTTTGGAATCAGGGTTGCCGTACTGCGTGTGTCTGATGCTGCCGCTGCTGCTGCTGCTGCCGCTGCTGCTGGTATCAGTACTGGTAGTAGTAGGGTTATGTCGTACAATTACGTGGTTTCGTAGCATCTCTCTTACTGTGACGAGCTCGTATACAGTCAACAAAGCCAGAGGATTGCGTTGACCATGTCCACCCCTCACCCGCAACAGCGTTGACCTCCCAAGTGGGGATCGGGTGGGTGGACAGTTTGGGTGGGGTGGGTGGGCAGGGCGAAGAGGTGGCAGAGAAATTCCGGTTTTGAGGAGAGAGGAAGGGGAAGGGAAAGGAAATGTGCTCATGTGCTCATGTGCTCTCTCCAAACCGCCAGCGCTCGTGAATTGCGGTAAAAAAACCGTGCGTACGGCACCGTACGGCGCCGTACAACCGACTCGAGCCAGCGCTCGAGGAAACGCGCACAATAGAAGTTAACTAACTGTTAACTACAAATACCTTTTGCAGCCATGCAACTGCCAACCACCATAACTAACGCCGCCACAGCCACCAGCACCGCCAACATGCGGTACCCGCGGAGAGTTATATGTATACATGTATGTGCGTTCGTATATGTGTCTGGGCTTCTCATGTTGAGAAAGACACATGAGGTTCGAGGTTCATTTTAACCATAACTTGACACTGCCTGCTTCGGTCATATACTTGTTTTTTGTGGCGCGTTGTCGTCTTCAATGTGTGCTGTGTTTTTTCTTTGTGTGGCTATGTGGAGGGGGTCTCCCTGTTTGAGAAGGGAAGCGCCGCTTTTTGTCAAAAAGACGCGCATCTATAGTGTCTCGATACGTGTGTATGTATGCACGTAGTATGTGCGTGTGTATATGTATGCGTGTATGTATGTATGTGTGTGTTTCGTTGTCGCTTAGTGGAGGGCCAATGCCCGCCGGCGGCTTTGTTGGGAAGGGCGCTGCGCCCGCTTTGCATAGCGTGGGGTGCAGTACCACCGAACAGTGGTGTTGTAGGAGGTGGTGTATGTACCGCCCAAGTGCTCCAAATGTGCGTTAGGTAGGTCGCAGCCAACTATGCTGCTACTGCTGCTGCTATTGCTGCTGCTGCTGCTGCCACGGGCCGTGTGTATGTGTATCGTGTTGCATATCATAAAAGGGACCCTTCAACCACTACTGACTTGCGCAACCGGAAAGCCACCAGTCAACTAACAGTTTGGCCAACAGAGGTTGTTGGATCGTTGTACGGCTCGCGGTACGGTAATGCGGCGCATAGTACGGCGTACTTTTTACGGAGATCTCGCATCCGAGATCACACAAATGCACCGTCGCGCATTCTCGTACGAACGAAAGGAGGACGATTTGGAAAGTTCACTTTCCATTTCGATTCTTTTTCGGCTGTTCTTTTCTTTCCTTTTCTCAACGTAGATCTTAAAAGAGCAGGCCTCATCGCCTCATACCTCCCGCGCCCGATGGTACGATTTCAAGGTCCTGTAGACGGTTTTTTCCTGTCGTTGCCTAATTTGGCAACGAGAGGACGGGACCGGCTGCACACTTGCTCTGCTTGCCCATGCGCACTTGCATCCGCGGCCATGCCTGGGTCTGTCCTTAGGGTCCTTAGGTCCAGAATTGTTCATGTCCTCAGTCGGCACCCACACCTGCCTCGCCCCTCTCTTGCACTGCACTGTGCAGCGTGTGCGTGTGGGTGTGGGTGTGGGGGGGAGCGGGTGGGTGTGGGTGTTGCTAGAGATAGGTGCTGCTGTTGTTGTAGTTGTTGATTGTACGGAAACCAGTTAGTTCCAATAATGTTTCGTGCTGTGCGATTGCCGATTGTGCGGCAGATTCGCCGTTGATGTAACGGATTTCCATAATCAACACTTTTCTCGTATTATAACATAAATATAATACAGCCACGTTTGGTGCTGTCAAGGTCAACTCGCTAGCGTCGCGTCATGTCGATGTCCGTATATATATCCGTATCTTTTGGTATCAGCCCCACGGGTGGTCGGGAGGTGGGTCGGGGGGTGGGGGGTGGGCTGTTGGCGCTTAGAGGTGATGTGGGGGTGGCAACGGCGGGGGTGGAACGGCTTGGTGGCTGCTATCAACAGCAGGCACATAAGCCGTACTGCAGCAAGTTATAAGTTCCCACGGACAAATGGGGGCGGGGGCCATCCGTGAGCGCCGGAGGGGTCATGAGGGCCGGTTGTTAGCGCTAACAGTAAGTCGCGTATTGGGACTAACTCCGTCACATCGAGGAGAGAAGAGACCTTTGTCAACATGTGTGTGTGCTTGTGTTTGTTTGCTGATGTGCATTAGCCGTATTTATGTATGTATGTATGTGTATGTCGTGCATGGTTGAGCAGTTAGCCCGTCAGTGTCGATTTACAGTTGGGAGCTGTTGCAGAGTTGGTTGTACGAATTCTCCTTCCGGGATAGCGCAAAATGCATGTACGGGTGCTGTGTAGGTACGGGATTCAATCCCGTACCTATAAACTGTACCGCACGAAGTTTGTACGGTACAGTTATTTCGGTACTTGGAGGGTTCTTTTGGACTGTTTATGTTACATGTGGTGCTCGGCTGAGAAGTGGCCGTTTGGTAGTGCATATTCGTATACACGTCCGTATGTATGTACATCCGTACATGTCCGTACATGTTGTACTCGTGAAGGAGATCGCCGACGTTTGCATATGCCACATTTAACTGCTCTCTCTCTCCTCACAGGTGTGTTTATATATGTGCACTTATACTGTTATGCGTGCGCAACATTACTGTTGCCCCCGGGTGAAACTTAGCCCGTGTTGTGTGTGTGTGTGTGTGTGTGTGTGTGTGTGTGTGTGTGTGTGTGTGTGTGTCTTCCTGCCGCTACGTCCACGTCGTTGAGAGCGCCGTGGAGGGGCGTATGTTATAGTGTGTGTAGGGGGCCCGGAGATATTTGTCAGGAGCAAAAGGGGCGTGAGCTTCTTGAGATTCTATATAAAGTTAATCCTTCATCTACCTTACATGCTGAGTATTGCACCGAAATGGGTATATTTCCGTACATGTCGTAGTTTGGTACCTGGTCACCGGCCACCCGCTGTGCCGGCTTAGGGAGGGGTTGCGGGATTATGTACGGCACCGTGAGGTGGAGCTTGGGGCGGACCAGAGGAACCTTACCGGGTGCGTGTGTGTGCCCTTGCCACTTAGCGCCTTAGCTTTCAGCCGTGTGTGTATGTATGTATGCATGCATGTATGTATGTATAGATGCATGCATGCATGTATGTATGGATCCATGCATGCATGTATGTATGTGTGTATGTATGTATGTATGTATGTATGTATGTATGTATGTATGTATGTATGTATGTATGTATGTATGTATGTATGTATGTATGTATGTATGTATGTATGTATGTATGTATGTATGTATGTATGTATGTATGTATGTATGTATGTATGTATGTATGACGTTGATTACACTGTGGGCTGAAAAGCCGGGGGCCCAGGGCCGAAGCACAGCGCGGGGGGCGGGTGCATACGGCTGGTTAGTCTCATGCACTCCGCCCCCGGGTCAGGCCGCACGGGAAACGACGGCCGGCACGCAACAGCGCTTGTTTGGCGCTCCAACTAGACGGGATCTATGCCCGTGTCTCCTAACAT
>NW_003307567.1:1036648-1038680 GCF_000143455.1 Volvox carteri f. nagariensis | reverse complement strand
ACCCGGCGATGCCCGGGCCCCTCTGTTCAACCCGGCGAGGCAGCAGGTGTAGGACCATCGGCTGGTGATCTGAGGGGGTGTGCTGGATAATCTCCGTGCGAGCAACATACGGCATCACNGGCTTGATTCACATAAATGCGATCCAGTCGGGAGCCTCCTGGGCGGGGCGCTCGGTAGAGGTGGGTGTAGTCATGGCGCAGGGGATGAAGCTGACGGTGACTATCCATCATGGCTGGCCCAGCTGTGCGGAGCATTTCTGCTATGGGGCCATCTCCCCTCCGCCCATCCTCCCCCGCTGTGGAGTCCAGCGCTGGGTTTTCGACAAAGTTGAAGTCCCCCGCCCATATAAGGGTGGTGTCATTGTTTGTATCTGCCTGCGTGGCCGTTGCTGCCAGGATGTTGCTGATCAGTTCTTGCCTGAGGGCTGCTGCTCTATGAGTAGTGCCGGTGGGGACATAGATGTTGCAGACCTCAATGCAGTGTCCTCCCCAGCGAAGCAGGCAGCTCGTCAGCCGACCCTGTACACTCGGCTTATTAGGCTTGGTCTCCACGGTAGCTGTTAGGCCTTGTCGGACGAGGGTAAGGACGCCCCCCGTGTGGATGGAGTTAGACCACGAGCTGGCCACTACTCGCCAGCCCCGGCTGTGGGCTGTTGCAGCTGCCATGCTTAGCTCGCGTTCAAACAGGGACTGGTGGTGGGCATTGGTGTGGTGGGTTTCCTGCAGGCAGATCACATCCAGCCCCATCTCTATCCACTGTTTGGCCGCTGCATGAATCTTGTCCTTGTGTTTGGCCAGCAGACCCTGCATGTTCTGTGTTGCAATACGAAGTGGCCGTCCCTGCATTGCGCCCTGTTGGCGCTTGATTGTGGTCGTCGCTTCCATCAACAGAGTTGGGTGGGGGTGGCAGTGGGCTGGTCTTTAAAACCAGGTTGGGAGGCGGTGGGGAGGTGTAAAATTAGGCTCTGGGATGGGGAGCCCATTGATTCGCCCTCCATAATCGTGTCGTCCCCCTCGGCAGCAGCAGTCCCCAGCTCCCTCCCCGAGGCCTGGGTCCCCTGGGTGGCTTTCGGCACCTTTCGCTTTCTGCTTACGGGCAGACTGGATAAGCTCGCTTCGTCTCTCCGCTGCAGACGTTTTATGGATCAGCCGCTTCTGGTCCTTAGTTCGCTGGGCCAGTTCTGCGGATTGTTTGCGGGCTGCTCGGGCTGCAGCTGTNTGCGCCAGAAAGAACGTGCGCCTGGCTTCCCCCGTCAGGTCTGGCCTGCGGATTTTCTTTATTCCTTGGGTCTTGCGGGGCTTGCATGCTTTCCCCTTATGGAGGTCCGGTGCCGCTGAGGGTGGGGTTAGGTCCAGTACTACTGCTTCTGGTGCCCCCGGCAGTGCTGCTGTCGCCAGCGCTCCTTCCACGGCCGTGGCCGTGGGTGCGGATGAAATCCCATTGGGGTTCGCTGCGGGGGGTGGGGTTGGGTCCAGTGCTGCTGCTTCTGGTGCCCCCGGCAGTGCTGCTGCCGCCGGCGCTCCTTTCACGGCCGTGGCCGTGGGTGTGGAAGAAATCCCATTGGGGTTCGCTGCGGGGGGTGGGGTTGGGTCCAGTGCTGCTGCTTCTGGTGCCCCCGGCAGTGCTGCTGCCGCCGGCGCTCCTTCCACGGCCGTGGCCGTGGGTGTGGAAGAAATCCCATTGGGGTTCGCTGCGGGGGATGTTGTTGCTGCTGCTGGATCCCCCGGTTGTTGTGTGGCCATAGGTGTATTCCCCCCCGTTGGAGCAGGAACATCTGTGGGGGCGTCCTCCTCTCCCCTCAGCTCCGCCAGCACCAAAAAGGGGTTGGTCTCTGCTGGTGCAGCCTTTGCAGCCGTCGCCGGGGTCTTCCTCCCCTTCCTGCCCATCACTGTCCAGCTCGTCTCAGCATCACCTTCACTACTGCCCTGGGGTGGGATAGAGGGGCCACTGCCGCTGTTGTCCCCCTTGCCCCCCCTCACTCCATTCAGCCCGCTGCCATCATCCACCGCCCTTCTGGGCTTGGGGCCGCTGG